>NC_135118.1:1831607-2136875 GCF_050908995.1 Andrena cerasifolii
TTCGGAAGGAAGGGTAACGCGATAATTTCAGTTTACGATGAGTCAAGGCGGTGACTCGATATTTGCGAGCATCACGATGTCGATGCTCGACCTTCACTCTATTGTGGACGTTTCTATACATATGCATCATATATGCCAAAATTTATGCCCCTCGTCCAGTTGCCAAAGCATTGTGAACATACGTGGATACGACATGATAACAACCACACAACTCGCAAATATACAGGGTGTTCAGTAAATCGGTTCGCAGTGCCTCGTCGAGATACATATGTATATACATAATATATCTATAAAAAATTAGAAGATAAAATAGAAGATAATAATAATCACAAAATTAAAAGAAGATGTGAAATCAAAATGAGCTGCAAGTACATAGAGGTGCTTTCCCGCAGCGTGCAAAGGCAACACTGTGTAACACAATTAAAGACAAAAAAGATGGCCGGGCCTGGAAGTCAAATACTTGGCGCGGCGTGGCAAGATATTATTCTCAGATCAGCAATACCCATACCTTCCCTCTCGTAGGTTTTCAAATAATTTGTCAATTTAATACTCTGACAACACTGTCCAACAAAATTAAATTTTTTTTTCCTGTTCTGTAACATTTAATAGCCGTTTCTTATAGATTTTTGTGCGCTGAAAGCGAATCCGTAAACTGTTTACTGCCATCACCCTGAGTTTTCGAGAAATTCGATTTTGAAAAAAATGCAAATTTTCAACTTCGAATACTTTTGTGTCGAAACAATAATAGTTATTCAGTTGCATGGTCTGTCAAATTATTCTACGAACCCTCGCGAACACAACGATATAAGTTATTATTGTATTATGAACATTTAAATATGTTTAAACAACCATCGAAGGGAAAGGGACATCCGAAATGCACCAATTTTTGCAGATATCTTGCTATATATTTTAAAAACTAAGGGTCTAGGAGAAGAATTAACTACTCCACGCGATTTAGCAGACATTTTTCCATCGTAAAGCATCAACAGAAGTGGTAAGTCACGTTTTGTTTTCAATACAGAAGCGAAATAGTTTGGCAAAACGTGCGGCGGCGACAGTGGTAGTCACGCGCGTTAAGCGATTGTGTTACGCTGAGCGGCAGCGCACCGCGCGCCGCCGTTGACTACCACTGTCGACGCCGCACGTTTTGCCAGACTATTTCGCTTCTGTATTGAAAACAAAATGTGTCTTACCACTTCTGTTGATGCTTTCCGATGGAAAAATGTCTGCCGCGTCGCGTGGAGCAGTCAGATTTTCTCCTGGACCCTTAGTTTTGCAAATAAATTTAATGATATCTGCAAATTTGGGTGCATTTCGAGTGTTCTTTTCCCTTTGATCGTTGTTTAAATATATTTAAATGTTCATAATGCACCAATAACTTATATCGTTGTATTCGGGAGGGTTGATAGAATAATTTGACGCAACAAGCAACCGAATAACTATTACTGTTTCGATACAAAAGATGTTCAAAGTTGAAAATTTGCATTTTTTTTTTCAAAATCGAATTTCTCGAAAACTGAGGGTGGTGGCGACAAACGGTTTGCGGATTCGTTTTCAGCGCACAAAAATCTATAAGAAACGGCTATTGAACCTTACAGACCAAAATGGCTGTTGGACAGTGCAATATATGAGTATACTTTAATTATTTTGCGTTTTTAAATAATTCTAAGATCATTCAGCGACACGAATACCTTGCCTTTGACAGGCGTACAGCTAATAATTCATCAATTTAAATAAAAGTTTGACACATTGCGAACACTTTCATTAGTTTCCGGTTTTTAAATAATTCTTCTTCATCGACACCTTGATCTTGCCTCGCCATGCCAACTATTTCACTTCCAGGCCCAGCCATCTTTTTTGTCTTTTATTGTGTTACACAGTGTTGCCTTTGCATGCTGCGGGAAAGCACCTCTATGTACTTGCAGCTCATTTTGAGTTCACTTCTTTTTTTATTTTCTAATTATTATTATCATCTATTTTTTGTGATTTATTGGATATCACGTACTTGGCGTAATTTGTTTACTTTTTTTGAAGTTTTTTATGGGGATCTCACTTCTTTTTACAAAAATAATTTGCATAAGGAATGACTTCAGATAATTTTTAATATTATAAATTACAAAGGTTCATCATCAACAGCAATGAACAGTCTTATCACGGGACAGAATTAAGCATAAATTCTACGCAAGTTTAACAACTACGAAAATAAATCATGTATTATATGTATAGTACTTTGTGTATAGTACAAGAAACACTGATTACATTCGTGCTTTATCGAAGGTGTCCATGTATCAAAATAACTGAATAAGTATGTAAGTATAAGAAATTCTTCCTGCAAAATGATACGTACATACATAGCCTGACGTAGGTCACAGCATCATTTCACGCTTCGATTATTTACATATACATAACATCCTCAGTTTAGTTACAAATAAAAAACAGTTTGATGATATACAAATATGTCGCAATTCAAATTTCGGCAACTTAATTTGTGTTTGAGACTGCATTTTGGTTGCAATTCAATGGTACAACGATACACATTTGTAATAACACGTGGCATCTTAAATTTTGACAACTTATCTTATTTGACACTCTCCAGGTTATAATTTGGCGATAAGCTGTCAAAATTTGGAGTAGATTGCATAGTGAAGATAGCGATTGACGAACGAAACATGTGTTAGCAGGTCGTCAAGGATGCAATTTGTAGAAAAACAGGCAAAGTTGGTTGATAACTTGCAAATATAAGGAATTATTTTATTCATCAAAGTATGCACCCATATTGTCTATATATTTTTTTACCATTTAAGGGGACTAGGCAGTCGAAAAATCGATTTTTTTATTGCATTTTCTGAAAGTCCTATCTTTCCTCAATAAAATGCCGCTTGGTTTATAGTAAAATTTGCAAAATTGTAGATTTGGCAGCTAAAAACGTGAAGCGACAACCTATAGCGTCGCCTTTGCCCAGAAACTTTAAATGCGTTTTTCTCGAATATTTTTTTCTCTTCATTTCTTCCTGATTGCGAGCGAATTGAGGTTCAAATCGACTTGGAAAAAATTACAGGATGTGTAGAACATGTGTCATTTCGGCGCAAACCTTTGATATGGTCTGTAAAAATTCGAGATTTTCATAAAAAAATTAAAAAGTCACCGGATTTTGGTAGCGCACCATCATTGTTTGTGTGCTACCAAAATCCGGTGACTTCTTAATTTTTTTTTATGAAAGCCTCGAAAGTCTTGAGAAAAGATAGTACTTTCGAAAAATGCAATAAAAGCCAGTTTTGCAGCATTGTCGGAATTAAATTGTTTTCCTATTAAAAAGTTGTCCAAATTGCCGAAGAAGTGGTAGTCAGTGGGGGCTAGGTCTGGTGAGTATGGAGGTTGACGAAGAAGTTCCAACTGCAATTCCTGTAGTTTGCCGCAGTGATTTTTGCAGTGCGTGGTCTAGCGTTATCATGCAATAAGATAGAAGTCGATCTGTTGACCAATCTAGGCTGTTTTTCTTTAAGTTTTTGCATCATTTCGTCCAGTTGGTTGCAGTATGTTTCTGCTATGATCGTTGAGCCGGGTTTCATGAAAGCATAATGGATTACACCTGCGCTAGACCACCAAACAGTCACCATCAGCTTCTTCTGATGAATATTGCGCTTTGGAGTGCGTTTTGGTAATTCATCCTTGTCCAACCACTGTGCCGAACGTTTGCGATTGTCATATTGGATCCATTTCTCATCACAAGTGACAATTCCATTAAAAAATGTATCAGATTTGTGACGAGAAAGCAACATCAAGCAAGCTTCCAAACGCTTTTGTTTCTGTTTTTCACTCGGTTCACGTGGAACCCACTTATCCAACTTTCTCACTTTACCGATTTGAGCTAAATGCGTTAATATTGTTTGTTCGCTAACACCAAACTTCAACGATAATTCATAGGCACTCTGAGGTGGGTCAGACTCAACGGTGATCTTTAGTTCGTCATTATTGACCTTTGATTCTGGGCGACCGCGTGGCTCATTTGTCAGGTCAAAGTTACCTGCACGAAATTTGGCGAACCAATTTGATACTGTCTGCTCTGTAGTAACGCTAGAGCCAAATACACTATTAATGTTTCACGCGGTCTGCGATGCCGTAGTTCCACGTAAGAACTCGTACTTCATAATAGTGCGAATTTCCGACCGTTCCATTTTCAACAAAATTAATTTTTAAAAAAAAATTTTAATATTTTGTGGCGCTTACAATGATTTCTTTAAACAGGCGAGATATGTAACTTTCTAACAAAAAAAAACAGAACGGTAAATTATTAAGCCAATGTGAAATAATAAGCTGTTAAAGTTGGCAATATTCTTAACTACAAATTTCATCCTTGCCAACCTTTCTTTTGGCTGAAGGTGTGCGTGTGACGCGTATACGTATTATACTGACGAAAATTTGGTCGAAGGAGAATCAGAATCAGAAGAAAAAAATCTTACCGTTTCCGACTGATCTATGAGGCGATATTACGATATCTCTGTGATGCGTGAACCGATTTTATTGAATTTGGTCTTATTCGAAAGCTTATATGCGGTTTACGTAAGAGAAATGCCTTTAAATTTAGAAAATATTGCAGCCGTGATGAGATATTAAGGAAATAAGTTTCAGGTTAGGTTGGAATGGCTCCGCGACGAGCAATGGTACACGGTAGCGGCAGTCGACATATACAGGGTGTCGAAACATGTACTTGGCGTCGAGACGCTACCGCGTCTCTAGATTATAGCGACTTCGTAAAAGCAGCCAGGCGCTCAGGTCAGGGATTGTAACCCGCTCGGAGCCGGTTACTAGTAACATAAGACAGTCTAGTCCAGACAGCTGCTTAAGGGGGTGCTCTGGTCATCTGGCCGAAAAATTGAGCAGGGCACAAGTAGATGAATATTATGTAAAAAGTTTTGCACGATTATATTTGTTATTCATTGAGTAAAAAATTCGTAAAGATTGCTCATTTTTTCGGCCGGATGACCAGAGTACGTTAAGTGAGTGTCTGAACCAGACTGTCTTATGTTACTAGTAACCCGCTCTGGGCGGGGTACAAGCCTTGGCTCAGGTCCTTAAGGGGATTAGGCAGTCGAAAAATCGATTTTTTATTGCATTTTCCGAAAGTACTATCTTTTTTGACTAAAATGCCGTTTATAGTAAAATTCGCAAAATTGCAGATTTGGCAGCTAAAAACGTAAAGCGGCAATCTACAGCGTCGCCTTTGCCCAGAAACTTTAAATGCGCTTTTCTCGAATATTTTTTTCTCTTCATTTTTTCCTGATTGCGCGCGAATTGAGGTTAAAATCGACTTGGAAAAAATTACAGGATGTGTAGAACATGTACCATTTCGGCGCAAACCTCTCATATGGTCTGTAAAAATTCGAGATTTTCATAAAAAAATCCGGTGACTTCTTAATTTTTTTTATGAAAGTCTCGAATTTTTACGGACCATATCAGAGGTTTGCGCCGAAATGGTACATGTTCTACACATCCTGTAATTTTTTCCAAGTCGATTTCAACCTCAATTCGCTCGCAATAAGGAAAAAATTAAGACAAAAAAATATTCGAGAAAAACGCATTTAAAGTTTCTGGGCAAAGGCGACGGCTGTAGGTTGCCGCTTGACGCATAGGGGCATAACCCCTTAAATAACGTGATTTATGTATCTTTCTCTCTTAATATGAACATTAACACAATGATCGTCATCAATGTTTCTTGGCAAATGATTCACCATCGTATTTACAGACACTGGAACCGTAATAATTTGCCCGAAGATCCCATGTTGTCCATGTGCAATGTGCATGTCACAAGCGTCGAATCTGCATGAACGGTATCGATGAAATTTACCTCTTTGAGAACAAATCAATGTAGGTAGATGAGAAGGTTTGTGGATATACGAAACCATTTGACTTGGATGACGTTGGAATGTTATTATTTTCAGTCAGACAATGTCTGCATGTGTGGCAGTTGCACGTTACCACACGTTGAATGCTAATGGCTGGGAAACCAGTATGTAAGAGTTGTTGATGTTTGGGATCACCTCGTTTCACGTCGTTCTTAACCCATATTCGATCACAAATGAAGCAAACTTTATCAAGCTTATTGGTCAGAAATTGTGTTTGAAATTCTTGATGGGCAGTTTTAAAGAAATTAAAGTTCGTGTATGGTAGCGTAGCAACAGTGGATGCATCGTTACTTCATTAGGTTCATCCGAGGCAGCAGATGAATCTTTGCTTGTGGAATGTAGAGCAGCGCTGTCCAAGGTCGCGCACGCGTGACCTTGAAGTTCTCCCACTCTCGCCCGCGTCAGGGATACCGCGCGACGCTAGCCGCGAAGACGCTAGCCGGGCTAGCCCGTCATGGCAGCCTTCGTGGCGTCGCGCGGTCTCCTTGAAAACGGAAGGCACGCTGCGCCAGAGGGAGGTTGGAAGGGGAAGCAGGCGCGTGAGGGGCCCCTACGCTGGACAGCGCTGATGTAGAGGGTACCCTTGTCAACGACACAGCTGGATTGCGTGTACTATTGCGAGATGAGAAGAAGCAAGACTACCCACAAGCTGCGGGTAGTCTTGCTTCTTCTCATCTCGCAATAGTACTTGATCTGCGCGAGCACGTGGCGTGTAGGAGGAAGCTTGCCAAAAGTAACGCGCACATGACGTAGCGAGGAGTAGTAGAGGGGGGACAGCTATTGGAAGTGAGAACTCGTGACGTAGTAGGGAGTAGTAGAGGGGGAATCTCGCATGTCATAGCTATACATATGTACTAATACACCATGCGAGCTTCCCCCTCTACTACTCCCTATTGCGTCACGAGTTCCTACGTCCAATAGCTCTTCCATCTCTACTACTCCTTACTATATAGTATTCCACCTAAGAGTAGACCTACGCCCCTACCCATTTGCGACCGATCTGCTCTGCTCCCGCGAATCTGACACGCGTGATTGGTGTTGGGATACTCGGTAGAGTGAGCGGTAACTCAATAGAGCAAATACAATAAGATCACTTTATTGATGCACTCGAGTCAATAGTGTTAAATGATAATCATAAGAAATAATAGAAAACTGTTCATGTAAACTGGAAAGGATCGCGTGTAGCGTCTACTGCGTCTGGAGAAGAACTGACTGGGGCAACCACGGTCCTCGGTGCTTGACAAGCCCCAAAGAGGCCCAACGGTGCTTAGGGCCATAAATGTGACACCGACAGTGTCCAGGCCTCAGTCCTCTGTTTACAGCTCGTATCACTGTTCCACCGTATTGGCCAACAATTGGTTGTAGCGCTTTCCCTGCCGGTTTCCTACCAATCAACAGCATATTCCTGCGCGGGGCGAGTCTATTCTCAAGTGAAATGAAGTATACGTCAAGTACCCGTTACTTCTGTAAAGCCTGTGAAGGAGATAGATATACTCCCTGTCATTTAAGAAGGAACCTGCCGACTGACGAGTTTAGACCGGTTCTGCGCAGGTCGACGCTCATTGGTGCCGGGAGAAGCCACTATTGGCTGTACCCCCACCAACGCTTTTTCGGAGCCAATCAGCTCATTCTACATGCGCGAAACGGGTTCCTTCTTAAATGACAGGGAGTATAGTTGAATAGATTATGATGCCATACATTCTGCTCTCTGGCATGGGAAGGTTTTCTTGGAGAACACGAAGTTTCCAGTTCGTAATTAACAAAATCTCGGCGAATGAGCTTTAATAAAATTTTAATGCTGAATTTTGTCATCACAGGGAAGTAATTTCTTACTTTGAGTTTTCTTAGACGAGACGAACTTCGTATCTATTCTCCCTGTCATTTAAGAAAGAACCTGCCGACCGACGAGTTTAGACCGGTTTCTGCGCAGGTTGACGCTCATTGGTGCCGGGAGGAGCCACTATTGGCTGTACCCCCACCAACGCTTTTTCGGAGCCAATGAGCTCATTCTACATGCGCGAAACGGGTTCCTTCTTAAATGACAGGAAGTATAGATGAGGAACGTTTCCCCTTCCATACTATCGGTTTCACTTAAAAAAATTCAAATATGAAAAGTGTAAAAAATATGACGGATGTGTAGTAAAAGAAAGTACAGTACTTCTTCGCTGAAAGCTCAGTTTGGCCTACACGTTGAACGCTCGGCGCAATCCCCACCACTTCTGGCTCACTCCTGCGAAGGCGAAAGCGAGTCAGAGAGACTCAAAGCGAGCGAAGAACGGTACGAGACAGACGGCGCTGTTGATACTTGGTCTCGCTCCGTTTTTCGGACGCTTGATACACTCCCTCCATGGCGTGCGCGACGGTCACGAGCACTTATTGTTAGACGAAAGCGGCTCCGCACATTTCGTAGGACGTACAGACCGCGCAATATAACTTTGTCTCCGAGCGGTCACTGAGTAGGCTGCGAGTCAGCCGTGCGTGTGAGAGAGTCCGACCGTCGGCGATCTTTCAATTAAATTCGAAAAACATACGATCACACACGCATGAGTATCTCGCTAACCTGTTGCTTCGTATGGTACTCGTCAGACTCTCTCGCACGCACGGTCTACTCAGTGGCCGCTCGGAGGCAAAATTATATTGCGCGATCTGTATGTACATCCAAATCGCACGGGTTAGCAAAGGAGGGAGTATCAGGCGTCCGAAAAACGGAGCGAGACAGAGTATTAGCGCGACGCACAGTGTTGCAATTCCTCGAAAAGCTGGCCAAAATATGAAGGTGACCTTGGATTTGTACAAATATGAGGGCTATACTTCCGAATGGCCCCAGTGGCCGATCGACATGAGGTTTGAGGGGAAGGGTGGGGAGGGTGCGTGGACCCTAAATCTAAAATTGTTGCTTCGGGAATTTATTAGTTTCCGAGATATTAATAAAAAAATTTAGTATGTCTGTTAACTTATTCCGACATAATGCATTCCATTTTTCAACTTGTTCCGGGTATTAGTATTGGTTGGGGCTAGATCAGTGCGGGCGGGAGGCGGTGGGGGCGCCCGTTTGCGGGCGTGTAAATCAGGGTAGCGAATCGATGTGAGTTTGGGAATTTGAAACAGAAACTTGCGGATGCGATCCATCCTATTATACAGGGTGGATATACCTATTACTCTATTGATAGTCATTACTCTACGGGGGTGATTCTGTGGGCCCAAATAAGACGAAAATATAGAATACGGTTTTTTAATATCGTGCTTCGTTTCGAGAAAATTGGCTTTGAATTTCAGCTAAATACGCGTGCCTTTTAGGCGCTTGAGGGGCACGTGGAGGTAAGGAGAACGCGTCCAATTGTCCGTAGAATAAATTGGGGGAGGGGGGCAGGATGGATCCCCGTTGGGGCTACGTGTACGCAGTTAAAAAAAATAGTTGGTAAAAAAAATTGATAATAATTTTTTATTAATGTTTCGGAAACTAATAAATACCCGAAGCTGCAATTTTAGATTTAGGGTCCCCACCCCTCCCCTCAAACCTCATGTCGATCGGCCACTTGGGCCATTCGGAAGTATATCCAATACGAGTAAGTAAATTGAGGTTTTCGAGGTCGCTGATTACGAATCTGAGGTCAAAATTGCAAAAAAAAAAAAAACGGCGCACAGTGGTTCGAAATCCCCATATCGAGGAAAAAATATGATAGCATCAATGTGAAACCTTTAATTTATACAAAACTTGGTATCCCGGGATTTTTGAGGTCGCTGTTTACAAATCTGAAGTGAAAATAACTAAAAACAAAATGGCTAATCCAAAGTGAAATAATAATCCGCGTTAACGGTGTTTTGAAAGGTATGCGTACGAAAAGGTAAAGAACTTGAAGCTGGGGACGATTCATAATTAAAATAAAACTCATAGTATTGTGATTTGTAAAAAAATATATTTCAAATTTAAATAAAATACGAAAAAGGAATATAACTGTGCATATATAATTATAGTTTTGAAATCAATCATTATTTTCTACGAGTAAGGCCTTCACATCATCGTTTAATTCTAAAACCTTCTTCTTTGGCTCTGTTCTTAGGCTGTTTATGAATGGATCAGAGGAAGCAAGAAGCAAGTGCATTATGTCCTCATTTGAGAATATACGTGAAAACTTTCTTGAATGTTTCAATCCTTATTTCTTGCTTCTTGTGCTTCCTCAGTTAACATACCTATAGTCATTAGGTATATATAAACATATCTCGAAGGATTTTTGACAATTTTAAAAAATGTCGATTTTACAGCTGTTTCAAGGTAAGTGCTAACTTTTTTTCAATATATTATAACTATGGAAGCAGTAAACGGATGGAGATGAGGTTTACGGCGATTTGTACAAAAGACATTGAAGTTTTAAGAAAAAATTATTTCAGTTTCAGAAACAAATTTTTTTAACCATTTTTGTGCAATTATTTTAAACAAATGCAGTTTTTTAACAACGGGCGCAATTTAAAAAATCTGGAAAAAAACAGAATATAGGTCTATCCTTTCCCTTCATGGCCTAATTGTCAAAAGTATGGGCATTTTAAAATTGACCTTGTAAAAATTGTCGAAAGTTGACAATGCGTCACCCAGCACCGCGGTACCCGCAACGGGCAACCCTAGTAGCATTTCTTGTTGGCATTTTGATGGCCAACTAATTCCCAACTTGGGAATACTGTGGGCCAACCAGAAATGCTACTAGGGAAGCGGCTATACCTGATATTCTTATACAGGATTCTCGAAAATGGTAAGTATTTGAAAGAAACTGAAGGAGGAAAACTTTTACTGTTTTTCATATCCAACATAATACGGAATCTCAATTTTTGGTGTTCGCAATATTTTTCTTGAAACAAGGGTGACTTTTAGTTTTTTAAATGGAATGCTATATATTTGATTACCTATTATGAAAGCGACTGTCAAGACAAATTCAACCATATGGTATACTATGACCTTCAAGGCCACACAAGGTTAGGAATGAAGTAAATATATTAAACTATCTATCTAGTAGATAGGGTTTCTTTCTTTCATCCCTAACCTTGTGTGGCCTTGAAGGTCATAGTGCACTGTATGGTTGAATTTGTCTTGACAGGCGCTTTCATATGGGGTAAGCAAATATATAATATTCCATTTAAAAAACTAAAAGTCACCCTCGTTTCAAGGAAAATATCGCGAACCCCAAAAATTCAGATACCGTATTATGTTGGATATAAAAAACAGTAAGAGTTTTCCTCCTTCAGTTTTTTTTCAAATACTTACCATTTTCGAGAATCCTGTATAAAAATATCCGGTATAGCCGCTTGCCCGTTGCGGGTACCGCGGTGCTGGGCGACGCAGCGTCAACTTTCGACAATTTTTACAAGGTCAATTTTAAAATGCCCATATTTTTGACAATTAGACCATAAAGGGAGAGGATAGAACTATATTCTCTTTTTCCAGATTTTTAAAATCGCGCCCGTTGTTAAAAAACTGCATTTGATTAAAATAATTGCACAAAAATGGTTATAAAAAATTTGTTTTTGAAACTGAAATAATTTTTTCTTAAAGCTTCAATGCCTTTTCTGCAAATCGCCGTAAACCTCATCTCCATCCGTTTACTACTTCCCTAGTTATAATTTATTGAAAAAAAAGTTAGCACTTACCTTCAAACAGCTGTAAAATCGACACTTTTCAAAATTGTCAAAAATCCTTTGAGATATGTTTATATATCCCTAAAGACTACAACATATTCAAATTTCAGTCACATCCGAAATGTTACTTCAAAAAGTGTCCGACTTCGCGTGGAATGACCCGATAGAAATGAGCATTCCGTTCGTTCGCGCTACCCCATCCCTCTTCCACGCATGTACCGCAATAACCCATCAATTCTTTTAAGTCATTGTTTAGAGCTGGCATATCTAGTGAGATGAACGCGACGTGCGAACCGTACAATTTTGGTCCTAATCTAATCTACGTAATCTGCAATTTCGTATTTAAAATAAAATATTAAGCTTGAAAATTAAAATGTGTTTATTATTATTATTGGTATTTGATATATTTTAGAGTATTATATCATAATATGTTAATGTAATCTACTACCCTTGGAATCCTTATATACGGGGCTAATCGGATCACGTCATTTGGGGTGAATCGGATCACTCTTTTTTAATCAATTTTATTTTAATTTAAACGATTTTATGCAGCTTCGATCTTCTGTTTCTCTGTTTCTTCTGTTTCTCTCTTTCTCTGTTTCTCTGTTTCTCTGTTTCTCTGTTTCTCTGTTTCTCTGTTTCTCTGTTTCTCTGTTTCTCTGTTTCTTCTGTTTCTCTCTTTCTCTGTTTCTCTGTTTCTCTGTTTCTGTTTCTCGGTTTCTCTGTTTCTCTGTTTCTGTTTCTCGGTTTCTCGGTTTCTCGGTTTCTCGGTTTCTCTGTTTCTTCTGTTTCTGTCTTTCTCTCTTTCTCTGTTTCTTTGTTTCTTTGTTTCTTTGTTTCTTTGTTTCTTCGTTTCTTTGTTTCTTTGTTTCTTTGTTTCTTTGTTTCGTTGTTTCTTTGTCTCTTTGTTTCTTTGTTTCTCTCTTGTATGTTTGGTTCAAATGTAAAAACTCAATTTTAACCCACTTACACCAATCCAACGGTCTTGAAACTTTGCAGGCGTGCGTAGTTTTGATGACAATACAAAATTATGAAAAAAAACCGAGGGGGTGAAAAAATTACCTAGTCATCAATAAACATAACCCATAACCACAAATCTAATCGACTTGAAATCAGCCACTCGCGTTCTTTACGAAAAAGACAAATAGCCGTTGCGTTCGGGTCGCTGACTAGCGGACTTGCATCGCGATTTCAAATTATCGCGGTTCCTGTCATGGAGCGAAATCGGTCGACGATGTATTGGCCGACAGTATGTATATGTATGTATATGGAGGTCGCGTACGAGGGAATATGTGTGAACATGAACAATGTGATATAAGTAACAACAATAATAATGAATAAATGTTTATTCAGCTTCACAGTCAAGAATTGGGCTTCGTTTACATTGTTTACAATTTCCTACTTCATTCATTAGCCATCTTACCCATTCATCCTTCTCTCTCACTCTCTTCCTCATAAATAATTTCTATATAATATAAGTTTATATGACTCTCGTTCTGACTACTTAGGCTTTCTTACAATAATTAGTCTCACAAGGAGAGTATTTTAGGTGTCCGCCTCCGATCATTTTGATTTTTGGATATGTTATAGAGGACCGAAAAATAAGAAATACGTGTTTTTTTATTTTTCCCCGTTTTCATATTTGGGGGGTGAAAACTGCGTTCAAAGTTAGGGTTGAAAAATCATTTTTGTGGATTTTTGAAAATCTGGCGAGTCAGCCATATTTCGCATTCAAAGACACAAAATTCGTCCATTGACACTATTCCCCTATCTCTAATAGTTCTCGAGATATTCCACAAAAATGATTTTTCAACCCTAACTTTCAACGCAGTTTTCACCCCCCAAATATGAAACCGGGGGAAAATAAAAAAAACACGTATATATTATTTTGCGGCCCTCTACAGGGTGTCCCACTAAGGAGTGGACAGCGCGATATCTCTTAAAGTATTATCGATAAAAATATAAAAAAAATAGGGAATTGCATGGTTCGAGGGGGCCCATTTATTAGCGCGAACGAATTTTGTTTTCGATTATTATTTTAAAAGATACGATGGTCAAGTTCGGTTTTTCAAATGGAACTATTTTTTTTGAAGACCTGAGTTGATAGTGCGTTCCAAGACAAATTCAATAAGCTTTAATGTATACACTTTATTTCCACTGGTTTTTAAGATATTGCGCTTGCAAAATTACTGATTTTCACTGGAAGAAAACCCTCTGGAATAGGAAGGACCGGGGTCGGTCTTACTGGCGCTACGGGTGGCATTGCCTGTTGAAACTGATACCTACCTGCCAAAGGTCTACGACAGGGTTCGCAGGCCCAAAAGCTGGACAATTCTTTTCCGTCAGAAATGCTACTTAGGTAGGTACATCTGCGGTATCGAGAAGCGCATCGTTACTTTTATTTCGCACTTGCTTCTACGCTCGGATGGCCGGTTCTTTTGGGAGGGATGCAAGTTGGATTGGTTAGGTTAGGAGGAGTGAAAGTTGCTAGACTAAATTTCAACCATAGGGAGCAGATTGTGTCAAAAGAAAAGAATTGTCCAGCCTTTGGGCCTGCCATTTCTGGCGTAGACCTTTGGCAGGTAAGTATCCATTTCAACAGGCAGTGCCACCCGTGGCGTCAGTAAGACCGCCCCCGGTTTTTGCCATTTCAGAGGGGTTTCTTGCAGTGAAAATCAGTAAATTTGCAAGCGCAATATCTTAAAAACCAGTGGAAATAAAGTGTATACATTAAAGCTTATTGAATTTGTCTTGGAACGCACTATCAACTCAGGTCTTCAAAAAAAATAGTTCCATTTGAAAAACCGAACTTGACCATCGTATCTTTTAAAATAATAATCGAAAACAAAATTCGTTCGCGCTAATAAATGGGCCCCCTCGAACCATGCAATTCCCTATTTTTTTTATATTTTTATCGACAATACTTTAAGAGATATCGCGCTGTCCACTCCTTAGTGGGACACCCTGTATAACATATCCAAAAATCAAAATGATCGGAGGCGGACACCTAAAATACTCTCCTTGTGAGAAAAAAGCCTGAATGCCGCCGAATTTTGCGGCGTGATTACCAGAATGACCTTTTAAGTGCTCTAGCTTTCCAAATTCATCCCCATATAGGTCACAGCGCCTCCCCTCTTTGTCTTCCCAATACCTAATCTACTTCTCTAAATTACCCCATTTCCCTTGTGCGATAAGTTTTTGCCCTTCCCCTTCTTTACACAAATATTCCGGTAACCCTATCGTTCTAATATATTCATATCGACTATTATATTTTCAGTGCACTATTTTCGAGTCCTGTCCTTGTTGTTGCACTTCTACATCGCTGTACTTTAAATTTCCTGCAACATCTATTCCCTTTCCTCATCTCTCCCCCACTCCCTCTTGACTCATTGGCAGTCTATTCCTCCTCAGATACTCTTGTCCCTCTTTTTCCGCTTCTGGTTACTTCCCTATTAACTTCTTTCTCTCTAATGCATTACTTCACTATGAACCTCCCTCCATTTCGCTCTTGCTCCTGTATTGACTCTTAATTTCAACCTCTTTGTTTCCTCTAAGTCCAGTGTTCATTTCTCCAGGCCTAACGTCCATTTTACGTATCACAATTGTACTCTTTCCACTTCTGCTCTTTCACTCTTTCCTTATACCCCCACAGTTCTGCGCCATGCAAGAACACTCCTAAGACCAAGGTATTAAACAGGAACATTCTCAACTTAAAATCTGTATTGAATTTTTTCTCACCTATTCCCCAGACCCGATTTAACCCGATATTCGCCTTCTTTATCCTGGCCTTTACATATCCTTCTGTATCTCCGTTTCTATGCAACTTTATCCCCAAATAATTATAGGTACTCTTTGATTTCCTCTATTCTTGTACCCTTCCACATCCACCACTTTCTCTTCTCTCTTCCTTCCCCTTTCTTGCATATCATTATCTTTGTCTTTTCTGCGCTTAATTCTAGTTCCTTACTGTCGAGATACTTTTCCAATCTTCTTATCATCGCTCTAATCTTCTTTTCTTGATAAATTTACCGTCGTCAGTATAGGCTGAAGACCAGAATTTTTCGCTTCCTGCCCTTCTCCCCCCACCCCATTCGTCCCTTCCGGAATTCCTGTTCCATATCTGCCATAAAAATTGTAAAAAGAGTCGGGCTGAGCGGGCATCCCTGTCTCAGACCCTCCTCCGTCCAGGATTCCCCTCCTCGAGTTCTTCTCACATTTCTCGGTTCTTAGTAAATATTTCTTTGACTCTTTGAAATAAGCCTCTTCTCACTCCTCTCTCTTCCATAGCTTCCCAGAGTTTAGCCCTTTTTATCTTGTGAAATGCTGCTCTCAAATCCACAAACATCGCGTACACCTTTTCCTTCTGGCTTCTCTTTCTATTACATGTTGTAGTATGTATCTATCACTCCCCTTTTTACCCGACTGCGGCACGCAAAGGGGGGTATTGTGTTTATCAGGCTATGTATGTATGTATGTCCATGTTACGCTCTAGAGTCTGTACGGATACACCGATTTGGACAAATCTGGTGTCTTTAGAATTGTCTTGGCGTTCCGAATGTTATAGGATATAAAAAAAATAAAAAAAACATTAAAAAAAAAAATTAAATAAAAATGAGATAAAAATAATGGGAACGGTAAATATTGACAAAAGGGGACCCAGTCCCAATGACGTTGTTGACCTTGACATATGTAATACATTGTTTACCACGCGAGTTTTCATCAAGTCGATTGCTACCTTGATGAAAAGATCCTCTTAATATGTAAACATCGTCTCTTAAACGTTCAAACTGATTCACTGGGTAGGGGGGGGGGGGCAGAAGAGTCTACCGTAGTGGAGGGGGAATACCTACGGTAGTGGTGGTATATGTCGCGTGATTCGACTTGGCTTGGCAGTGGGGCGGTTGGTTTCACGTTGCAGAGTCCTCATGCACACATATACCGCCGCTGCAGTAGGTGTTTCCCCTCCACTACGGTAGACTCTTCTGTGTTGTCCCTGCCGAGGTGTGCTTAACCGAACGGGCACAATCGTGAGGGCACACGCTACCGAACGGACGAGCGCCAATGCAAAAAATAAATTAAAATAAAAAAATTAAAAAAAATTAAAAAACCCGACTGCTTAAAAAAACATTTAAAAAATTAAATTAACAAAAAAAAACATTAAAAAAATTACATTAATAAACAAACATTAAAAAAATTAAATTAATAAACAAACATTACAAAAATTAAATTAATAAAAAAAACATTAAAAAAAATTAAATTAATAAAAAAATTAAATTAAAAAGAGAACTAAAATGACAAAAACAAGACTTAATTTATTTATACATGGTATATTAATTATCATAAATAGAATAATAATAAGATGCCAATTTAAATTAACTCAATTGGCTGCAGGCGGAGGCCTTAAATATTTTGATGCAAATGATTTGATGTAATTACATTCGAACATTACATTACATTCAATATTGTGTATCGCTGTTCGCCCTAATTAGATTCGATGGGTTATTAACAACGCCAATAGTATTCCCAACATGGACAAAGAGAGAAACATATAATTTACACAACACACTGAAGTTGAAATGTCACTATATAAGCATGAATTTGCATTGATGTTGTCCACCTCTTTTTGTTACCAGCTTCAAGCACTTTCTTTAGCCATTGCAGTACATGCTTGGGGTAGAAGAGCATCAAAATATTTAAGGCCTCCGCCTGCAGCCAATTGAGTTAATTTAAATTGTCATCTTATTATTATCCTATTTATGATAATTAATATACCGTGTATAAATAAATGAACTCTTGTTTTTGTCATTTTAGTTCTCTTTTTAATTTAATTTTTTTAATGTTTTTTTTATTAATTTAATTTTTTTAATATTTTTTTAAGCAGTCGGGTTTTTTAATTTTTGAAATTTTTTTTATTCTCTCTAAACCCAGCTTGTGTGTCCGGCAGAATCCCTTCTTCTTCCGTATCTCTTTTCTGTCTGTCATTGAGTAACGATGCATAGATTTTGTAAGCAGTGCACAGGAGACTTATACCCCGATAGTTTTTTTTTTTGGACTACTTTCATCCCCCTTTTTAAATAGAGTGGTTATCGTCGGTTTTTTCCAGTCTCCGCAATTCCATTCCCGTCCCATACCTTCCTTATTATTTCCTTCTGCTTCTCTTTCACGTTGCCCTCGCAGTAGTATATCCAGGCCTCATTTGGCATTCCGTCCTCCCTCGGTACCTTCTTTTTCTTTAATCTTTTAAACTGCTTTTCTAATACCTCCCCTCTTAAGTTTCCTCCTTTTCTTTTTCCTCCAATGTGATATAAGTATTTAATACAATTACTTAACACTATACGGAGTTAAACAAATTGTTAAACTGTATACAGCAATCTTCTTAATATATATATTAAGCAGAAATTGTTTGTGTTTTTCTGTCGCCTAAAAACTTTTGAACGGTGAACTCTGGGGTCGCGAAATATGTCGCAGCTCATTATGCCTAGCTAATCCAAATGAACCTGACTATTTTCACATATAAATAAATAATTTTTTTATATATATATAAAATCAGAATCTAAATTTTGGGCGAAGCCGAGTAGTAAAGCTGGTAAAAGATATTTGTAAAGAAGTCTGAGCTGTGATAAGTGAATCCAGAAACGCTAAAAACTGTATAGAAAATGACCATCGAGTAACGAACCATCTGTATATAAACAATTATCATATTTATAATTATAAAAATACTGAAATGAAAAAATATATGCATAAAAAAAAATATTGAGGCATTTGATGGAAAAAGGGCACGTAGGCTTACGTATTAGAAAGTTATGTAATATTGCCATGCTTATATCTGTGGCTGTAAGGAAAAACGCCGCATGTCACATGTTCCCACTTTCGAGATATTGTCCTTTAAAGTTCTGAATACCAATTCTTCTTATTAGCATTGTTTCCGTCACTTTGCACAATATTCAATATTCGTATAATTAGCGTAAATAATAATAAACAGAAGAGTAATTATTTACGGACACTTTAGGCAGAACGACGCAAGTCCACTGGACTTGTGTTGTATTCTGCTTGATCGTGTCGCAGTGAGACGCGAGCATCGCACGCGTCTGAAGTGTTAGTGCCTTCCCGTTCAGTCAATGTGATTCTTGCGTCGTATGTGATGAGCGTCTTAAGGAGGGAAGCCACTGTGACGGTCGAAAATAAAGGTTGTTATTGTCAAGACATTGTTTTATAATGTCTTAACAATAACCGTGATGGAAAACACCGGTTAGATCACCGGAGTTAAGCATCACGGGGCGGGGTACTGGGGAAAGATGGGAGACCACCTTTCTCCCGGTGCACTGCTGCTGCTGGGACCCGAAGCAGAGAGAAGGGGGAAAAATGGGACTATAGTTCGTTAGGCAATATAAGCAAAAATAAACTTGAAACGCCATCCTGCTTAAAACACAGGAAAACAATAAAAACAAACAAACATAATGGAATGTAACTTTCTACGAAAAATCTTTATTACCAACTGAAAATACGTACATTTAACTAATATTTTATGCTCCCAGATTGAAAAAAATTTCGGTAGTATGGTCACAGCATGCGATAACATTAGGCTCTGCAAAAAAAAATTAAAAATGGGCGCTCGAGTAACTCTCCAACATTTGCTTCGAATTGAAAAATTGTGCAGGTATATTTTGGAGGCCCCAAATATTATGAAAATGCACAAAAGGAAAAATCGAGGATAAAATTTTCACAGTGGCTTCCCCCCTTAAATCAATTTAGTAAAGTTTAATAAACACCTATATCAAAATTCAATTATATTAGGGTAAACCAACCAGTGAATGACCGATTTGTTGAATCTATGGACCTTCGAGATTAATACTTAAATATATTTATACATAACAGCAAAACAACTGTTGAAATTCCATTTAAATTTATTTTTCTTTAAAAAAAAACAATTATTAAATGCAAAACCTTTAGAAGCCCAGTAAATGACCGCATACTTTTAATCAGAATTGTACTTATTAATGTTTGCTTAATACGCATAACTAAAAATATAGGATATTAAACGTGCAACTACACTCCACTTATAAACATATAATAATGTTTAAATTTATAATTTAATTTTCTTTGCCTAATCTGGTCATTCACTGGTTTGCGGTCAATTACTGGTTGGTTTACCCTATGTGTGAAATATATATGTAAAAAGGATCTCATTGCCGAGTACAGTAAATCCTCGTTGTGAGCCCGACGAACGAGGCTGGCAATGGGCTCACAGTGGGTTAGGGACATGATTCTCTCATCCGTACCCGACGGCAACTTCGTGTCTGACTGTTTCGTTTCCTCTCGCTCGTTGCCCGGTTCTCTCATTCTCGTCCGCAGGCTTCCCAGAAATGGTGGGGGTAGTCGCCGAGCTGTCAACGAGAGGTAAACACGAGCTCATAACGGAGATTTAGTGTATTCTTCAGATACGGATTTGACGGATACAGATCAATTTTCTGAAGATAGATAGTGCGTTATAACTAAGCGCGTGGAATTAAATAATATAGCATGACATCGTACATAATCTTAAATCTGTTAAATGTACGTATTTTATCTGCAAGGAAAGAATAAAATGTTTAATGCGAACAATGAGTCATATAAAGAAAGCAATAACCTTATTTTTAACGAAACTTGAGCTACCAAAAAACAAAAGAGGAATTCTGGTGTATCGTACAATAATAATTATTCTTAATAAACTTAAATATAATAAATTATAATAATAAACTTCGGGAAAAACAATTTTGGCGAGGAAATTTACACGATTGCCAACGTGTCGAAATAAATATCGAAATCCACTTAACATATAAGATCAGAAAAAAGCTTTTCAAGCTTACTGGCATGAAGGATCGCATTGTACGATAATTAGTGATTTAAGTAGATTAATAAGAATTGAAAATAAAAAGTGATCACGAAAGAAAGATACGAGTAATCTTCGTATTCCCCAAATTTTGTGGACTTGCGTTGTTTTGCCAAATGCGTATGAATTGAATGTTGGACTTCGGTTAAATTTCATTATTCTTTTGACCATATAAAATTTGTTTTCTAGCATCTTTTCTGATAAATACCTAAACCCTGTGTTCCACAGCTATATTAATGCAAAAACTCAAATTTCTTGAAATTCTGACAATATTATAAACTTACAATATTTATGAAAATAAGGCAGTCTGAAATTTAATTATTCAAAATAAGAATTAAAAAAAATGAGAAAGGAAATAAAGTGGGACGACAGGATTTGAGCACGCACCTTATTACGATTGGGAAGCAGCCGGCTATACGCACTCGCCCAATTCGCCTCCTTGTAATATGTTTAAAGTGAACTCCTCCTATGCACCTATCGATTTTTCATAAAAAAATGCGCATTGGCATGAAATACCGTAAATCGGGGTGACTTTGTCCGCGCCGGGTTGACATTGCCCACTTTTCGGAGAAACTTTATTTTATTTTATTGCGAAGTAATTATACAGCAATAATTCCTCCAAGGTCAAACGAAAAAAAAAATAGCAAATTCAATCATATGGTAATTTTTCAGTCAGAGTGAAAAAAAGTGGGCAAAGTCACCCCAGTTTACGGTATTTTACAGAATGTCATCCGATGACCAGATTCATCCCCTAAAATTTCATTAAAATCCCCAGGGCACAGCTGTAGGGTCCCTTGCAAGTAGTGCCATTTAACTTCACTGTCATTAAATTAGATTTGTTTGCGTTGCTTCCGAAGATTTTGTTCTCAAGTTTTGGGGCGAATCGGATATTTCTCCCTTTTTGGTTTTTTGTTTGCAGAAGGCACATTTTGAAGTTTGATTTTATTTTCTATTATTAACGTTCAAGCCAAAGGGGTGCTAGTTACAAATATATAATGCAAAACTAGCTTTTTAATGTTTAACTATTATTTTGTTACCATCAAATATAAAATGATCCGGTTCGCCTTGCTCGACCCTATTAACCTACTGCTTAGCTCGGTATTAAGAACGCATGCCTCAGCTCTTAGGAAAAGCGATTTAACACGATCTAATCATGCCGCGGCACGCGTCGAAGCTGACACCTGATCTCTGAACCCTGAGAAAAAGGTCGACCCATGTGTTATGGCATCATCGGCGCGGTTAATTGTAATGTAGTTCTGGCGATCTGTTCCCCGACTTCCATCTAGTGTTTTCATCGTGAATGGGATCTTGTTAACCCTGTTAATACAATGCTTCAGGGGGCACACGAGGGACTGCACGAGGTGGACCAGTAAAAATTGCCGTATTTAATATCTCCGGAACCATGAAAGTAAGAGAAGACATTTTTGCAATAAAAGATTGTTCGGTATGAAAGGGGCCATTTATTTTTTTTTTTGTAGGTTGAGTCGCCGTAGAGATGTAAAGGTCCTCCCTGTTTTATTATTTATGCGCTAATATGTAGCAGCCCTTAAGGGGGTATACCCGTTTGAACCCTCGGAAAATGTATACATTTTGTGGATTTTTTTACAAGTCAACGGTTTGATGCAGATTTCCCGTTTTTTAACTATGTTTACATAGTATTATGAACTACTTATAACAAAAGTTTCAGTTAAAAAACTATTGTTTTTCGGAAGTTACGGATACATGTCCGAAAGTCTCTCGATTTTAGACGGCTAAACGGTGGCCCTAAAAACTCGCGCTACGTTCAACCAATTTACTTCAAATTTTGCATGCAGAATCATAATAAGATTCCGCATCGTCCAACGAAGGCGATTTTGAAAATTTTGAAAAATAAAGAAATGGTGAGAGATCAAAGGTAAAGTTAAATTTTTCTAATAGAAAAATCCACCTTTTTCCTTTATAAATAATAAACGGGGAATCGAAATAAAAAAAAGCCTTCGTTGGACGATGCGGAATCTTATTATGATTCTGCATGCAAAATTGGAAGTGAATTGGTTGAACGTAGCGCGAGTTTTTAGGGCCACCGTTTAGCCGTCTAAAATCGAGAGACTTTCGGACATGTATCCGTAACTTCCGAAAAACAATAGTTTTTTAACTGAAACTTTTTTTATAAGTAGTTCATAATACTATGTAAACATAGTTAAAAAACGGGAAATCTGCATCAAACCGTTGACTTGTAAAAAAATCCACAAAATGTATACATTTTCCGAGGGTTCAAACGGGTATACCCCCTTAAGGGGTTATGGCTAGTCAGCTTTCGAAAAGGAACGCGATTTTCGGGAATTTTTGCGGATTATCTACTGTATATTTTTTTACAACGATTCGCTGATTTTGAAAGTACATATATGTAGCAACTCTCAGTAATTTTGTTATAGAAAAATATTAAATAAATGAAAGAATAACAGCTTTCGCGAGAATGGCGTTCGTTCTCGAAAGCTGAGTAGGCATAACCCCTTAAGGCGAATATAAAGACTACGTACATATAATACAAGGTCAGTCTTTTATTGAAGCGCGATAGTTTTTACTTGCTAAGGTTTTTAAACGATCGACAGTACCAAACAACTTTTGTTGGAAATATTTATCTCCTACATTCATGGTTCCGAGGATATCTGTAATGGACACAAGGGTAATTTAAACTATCGTTTTTACGAATAATACTTATAAAGATATTTATTCAATTTAAAGTAAGAATATTGGAGATTCAACTGTTTTAACTTGACTCCGTGACTGACACTGGTGGCTTTTGGAATAGTAATGCTGTAGGATAAGGGACTGTGATGAGTTTTAAAGGTTTCTGAATGTAAGAGAGGGGATGATGGGATAGGGCAGAATTGCAGGATTTTGAATAGGTGACGCATTGGCTAAGATAACGATGGGTAGCAGGGATGACGCAGTATTTACATTTACGCAGAATTTGGGTAGGGTGGATGTACCAGTAAATGAACACGTACCAGTGAATGGACATTTTTTATTAAAATGAGTAAAATAAGTTATTAAAAGAAGCAACTAATTAATTAGAGACTTCTTGTAATTTCTTGCTTCAGATCCAAACAATTTTTGCAGCACGTGGAGTCAATCGCGCTGCAAACATAATTTTATAATAGTGTTCATTCATTAGCCTTAACTGTTCATTTATTGGTGCGTTTACCCTAGTTAGTGTGAATCATATTTACAGAGAAAGTCAGAGAAAAACGATAAGAAAGGGTCAGTACATTGCATATCCAAGGTGATCATTTTTACTGGGTCCACCCTATATGTATACTAGAGGTCATGGTCTCTGAACGTGTACCAATGAGGCACGTGTGTCTTGTAACGTGTATTAGGGAATTAAGAATCTGTGTCCATATACATGCATTGTATAGTTATGTACTATGTATGCAATATGCATGGTATGTAGATGCACGTGTACTTATGATCGGATTTATTTGTTAAAAAATTTCGTTAGAAGAGATCACATTAGAATTTATTATTGTTACTTGTGATCTCGAGGTTTGGAAAGGGTATAGCCGGTTAAGATGGTCAAATGTGCCCTTGAACCGAATTCGACTCACGATCAATCATTCGAAAGCTTATTAAAAAAGAAACATTTGTAGCAATTTTCAACTTCGTATCTCCACCCGGAGGGTAGTAAAGGGCAAAAATAGGAAATCAGGTTTTTGCCGAATTTCTCCTATACTAGGGGATGAAAAATTTTGGAAAAAATCAGAGGCATTTCTGTTATCGGGGCGCATATTAGAGAATTGTTTCAGATTTTTAAATTGAAAAACCAAGCTGTGAAAAATAAAAACGCCAAAAAATGCTGAAAATGCCGATTGTGTATCGAAGCAGTCTTGGCACTATAATTATATTTTTACTGTAAGTACGTATGATTGTTACTATTGTCCTGAATTTTTTTCAGATTTTTCAATTTGGTGCGCCGCAGTTAAAAAAAATTAAAAACCGATTTTTTTGTCGTTTTTTCCGTGTCAGAGGAACTTATACGTCGAATTGCTTCATGAAATAAGTGTTTTATGCGATCTCAGTTTCTTTAATTCCTATGATGTTTTGCTGTACGTATAAACATTGAAAATCTCATAAAACACTTATTTCATGAAGCAATTCGACGTATAAGTTACTCTGACACGGAAAAAACGACGAAAAAATCGGTTTTTAATTTTTTTAAAAATCTGAAACAATTCTCTAATATGTGCCCCGATAACAGAAATGCCTCTGATTTTTTTCAGAATTTTTCATCACCTAGTATAGGAGAAATTCGGCAAAAACCTGATTTCCTATTTTTGCCCTTTACTACCCTCCGGGTGGAGATACGAAGTTGAAAATTGCCACAAATGTTTCTTTTTTAATAAGCTTTCGAATGATTGATCGTGAGTCGAATTCGGTTCAAGGGCACATTTGACCATCTTAACCGGCTATACCCTTTGTGTTCTTGCTCCTCAAAGTACTTAAGCTAAATGTCCCAATACCTGGACATTTAAGGTAACGCGATTGAGAATTTTGCAGTTATACGAGTCGATTTATATAAAAACGATTTTGCAATTCCACGGGGCACTGCGTGTACTGTATCATTAAAAAAAACCAACATGTTATTGGATTGAATAATTTTGTAAAATATTGAAAATTCTTAGTCCTTACAATGGCCTAATAACTGGACAGTTTATAGTTAAACATACTAGTGTATGTTCCGATTTTACTGTTCCATTAGCTGGACACATGATGAAACATCAGCAATTTGGATGTTTTCTAGGGAAATTAAAAAAAAACACACTATAGTTTTTTCTATTGGCATATTTTTTCTGTATAAGTAATTTATTCAAATCAGTAAACAAGCTAGAGTAAATACAATCTATTATGGAATGATTAATGGTTATGTGTATTTATCTGTGACACGCGAATTTTACACGCGAATAAAAAACTAATAAGAACTGTAATTTTAATCTTCCAATCACAAAATAATACTACAAGGTACCATTTTTCTAAAAATGTATTAGTTGTACCAATATGCTAAACATTATTAAAAATATTCGCTTAAGAAAAAGTAGAAACTGTTTAGCAAATCAGATAAGAGCCATACTAAAATGGTGTAAACTGCAATTCAAGAGGGTTGAAGAAAATTTATTTTTATTACGAGTGTTACAAGTTTACTAAAAGAAATATGTACATGAGTATATTTTATTAAATATTTGAATAATTGAATAAAATAGTTCCTTTATGGATAAAGCGAATATTAAAAA
Source organism: Andrena cerasifolii (assembly GCF_050908995.1). Classification (NCBI taxonomy): domain Eukaryota; kingdom Metazoa; phylum Arthropoda; class Insecta; order Hymenoptera; family Andrenidae; genus Andrena; species Andrena cerasifolii. The sequence goes on from NC_135118.1 coordinate 1,857,275, forward strand.
TGTAATATCAGTATTATTTACACTAGTGTCCAGGTATTGGGACGTTTACCTTACCTACGTAAGTATTTACAAGTATACATATATTTATATATACGAGCACCCGCATACTAAACAGCACGAATCAAATTATAGATATGTTAATACACGTGTCCTTGAATACACGGAATGGAGACCTTTACTATAGGTACATATGTAATAGTTACGTATTAGGGCGGAACGGAAAATCTAAAATTGAATTTTTAGTTGGCCTGGGTGCGGGATAGTTGTCTTTTGATTAACCACACACAACTGTAAAAAAATTTTGGAAAAATATTCATGTCTGCAGGTTCCTTTTTCCCCTAAAAATGATTATGTGATTATATGATTACTAGCTTTACTACTCGGCTTCGCCCGAAATTTAGATATTGATTTTATAAAAGAAAAACATTTTATTTTATTTTTTTTTTTGGTGAAAATAGTCACATTTATCTGGATTAGCCAGGCATAATCAGCTGAGGTACATTGCTTGACCCCCAAGTTTACCATTCGAAAGTTTTTAGGCGACGCAAACATACGAAACACTTTCTGCTTTATAGTATAAAATTTAGGAGAAAAAGGAACCTGCAGATATGAATATTTTTCCAAAAATTTTTTACAGTTCTGTTTGGGTGATCAAAAGACAACTATCCAGCACCCAGGCCAACTGAAAATTCAAATTTAAATTTTCGCCTATATAGTATGATTATATAATCATTTTTAGGAGAAAAAGGAACCTGCAGACATGAATATTTTTCCAAAAAAATTTTACAGTTGTGTTTGGTTAATCAAAAGACAACTATCCCGCACCCAGGCCAACTAAAAATTCAAATTAAAATTTTCGCCTATATAGTGTGATTATATAATCATTTTTAGGAGAAAAAGGAACCTGCAGACATGAATATTTTTCCAAAAAAATTTTACAGTTGTGTTTGGTTAATCAAAAGACAACTATCCCGCACCCAGGCCAACTAAAAATTCAAATTAAAATTTTCGCCTATATAGTGTGATTATATAATCATTTTTAGGAGAAAAAGGAACCTGCAGACATGAATATTTTTCCAAAAAATTTTTACAGTTGTGTTTGGGTAATCAAAAGACAACTATCCCGCACCCAGGCCAACTGAAAATTCAAATTTAAATATTTGCCTATATAGTATCGCTCCGCCCTAGTACGCATCTACGTATTAGCACGCTAACTTTCTCGAGGAATATTATACTAATTATGTAATTAGAACATTTAAGAAGATGTAAGTTAAGTTATTTGTCGCAAATATGTAGATACGTCTTCAAGATCATTCCTTGAGTTTTTCTACAAAAAAGTGTGTTTATTAATTATTTTATACACCGATAATTCTATCAGTCATCGCTGTATGCGACTTTCATCTATTTACCAAGCAATTTGAAGATTCAATCACGGTAGAATAATGTTAGTTTGGAGAGTGGGTGCCAAATCTGATGATGAAAGAAAAATGTGGAACTTTCTACCTCGAGTTTAACACATTGAGTGGCGTTGGCGTGTTTCCACGCCGAGGGATTATTGTCGAGAGTACAAAAGAGAAAGGAAAAAGCATTAGTAAATAATCTGACGTGCCTATCAGTTCTGTGGCGGTTCAGCCTCGCCACTGTAGTAGAAAATAGGGATGGGTTTCTCGGAGCTTCGAAACTTCGAAACCCAAGAAAGTTTCTAGTTTCGAGTTTTGAGAATTCGAAACGTTGCAGTTTTTTCGTTTTTCGATACTCACGAAACCCATATAAGTCCAGATAATTAATTTTTATATTGTTATATTTTGTTTAACTATGGCCAATCAAGATTTATACAAAAATGGTGACTTCAGTTCGCCACAGCTTAGTACAAAATCAATTCCTGATCGTTTCCAAAATCGGATAGTTTTCCTGTTTTGGAATTGAGCGAGCGGCACAATAATTATTGCCCGTGTTAGTTGGTGTTGGGGAAACAAGGCGACCATTCACGCTAACAGCGCTGAACCCAGACCTTAAGGATGGTATCGGACGTACAATATTAGACAACAATATATGAAATTTGAAATACTTGAATACCTTGACCAACAAAATTGAACTTTTCTTTTGTTCTCTACATTCAATAGCCGTTTCTTACAGATTTTTGTGTGCTGAAAACGAATCCGCAAACCGTTTATTGCCATCACCCTGAATTTTCGAGAAATTCGATTTTAAAAAAAAATGCAAATTTTCAACTTTGAACATCTTTTGTGTTCAAACAGTAATAGTTATTCGGTTGCTTGTTGCGTCAAATTATTCTATAAACCCTCCCGAATATGATATAAGTTATTGGTGCATTATGAACATTTAAATATGTTTAAACAACGATCAAAGGGGGAAAGAACGCCCGAAATGCACTAATTTTTGCAGATATCTTTCTATATATTTTAAAAGCTAAGGGTCTAGGAGAAAATCGGACTACTCCACACGATGCAGCAGACATTTTTCCTTCGGAAACCATCAACAGAAGTGGTAAAACACGTTTTGTTTTCAATTCAGAAGCGAAAGAGTTTGGCAAAACGTGCGCCGTCGACAGTGGTAGTCACGCGTGTTACGCGATTCTGTAACGCTGAGCGGCAGTGGCTCGCGCGCCGCCGTTGACTACCACTGTCCGCGCCGCACGTTTTGCCAAACTATTTCGCTTCTGTATCGAAAACAAAACGTGACTTACCACTTCTGTTGACGCTTTCCGAAGGAAAAATGTCTGCCGCATCGCGTGGAGTAGTCAGATTTTCTTCTAGACCCTTAGTTTTTAAAATATATAGAAAGATATCTGCAAAAGTGGGTGCATTTCGGGTGTTCTTTCCCCCTTTGATCGTTGTTTAAACATATTTAAATGTTCATAATGCACCAATAACTTGTATCGTTGTATTCGGGAGGGTTTATAGAATAATTTAGCGTAACAAGCAACCGAGTAACTATTACTCGTTCGGAGTTGAATATTTCCAGTTTTTTTTTTCAAAATCGAATTTCTCAAAAACTGAGGGTGATGGCGACAAATGGTTTGCGGATTTGATTTAATCGCACAAAAATCTATAAGAAACGGCTATTGAATGTTACAGAACAAAAAGGCTGTTGGACAGTGATATCTACGTCTTACGCATAGTAAATGTAGATGCAAGACACTCGAACGCCAGTTGGTCTTCTTTTTACTCCTAGAGAGGTATTTTTCACTTTACAAATGGTTTTTCAAGCATTACTTGTGAAACTTTTGCCAGTGAAAATGCCCTGAATTCACAATTTTTTTGCGCATTAACGTCATTATATATATATATATATATATATATATATATATATATATATATATATATATATATTTGGCGTAATTTTTTACTTTTAATGTAGTTTTACCATAAAAAAAACGTAATTTTTTGGCTTTTTCGAAGTATATGTACATATACCATAAAAAACTTCAAAAAAAGGAAATATATATGTATATATATGTATATATATACCATAAAAGAATCGAAGAATCGATGGAAGGAATGATTAAGAATAAAATCAATTAACTGAATCATTATATTGGAAAATGCAATATGTAATATATATATAATGGCGTTAATGAGCACAATGCAGCACAATGGCACAATGGCACAGAATGGCTTTTTTCGCTCGCATTAAGAACTACCGAAAATTTCGATAGTGTCGGCTATGGATAATATCGATAGTACAATCGATAGTTCTCCACCTCTATTACATACGTACCTGTGCGTGTTCTTTGTCTTCTTTGCCTTCGATTAACCAAACACAACTATAAACAAATTTTGGAAAAATATTCATGTCTGCAGGTTCCCTTTTTTCTTAAAAATGTAAAAATTCACAATGTGAATCTTATTTGAAGCAATACTATATACGAGAAAAATTAAATTTGAATTTTCCAAAATTTCTTTACGGTTGTGGTTGGTTAATCAAAGGACAACTATCCCGCACCCAGGACAACTAAAAATTCAAATTTAAATTTTCGCTTTTATAATATCGCTTCGCCCTAATTCACAATCAGTTTACAGAGATTACCTAAACTTTAGATTGCCGGGATTTTTTCATTGAAATTGTAAATTGTATTTACTTAAAATTTATGCATATATACCACCAACATCGGCAAAGTATCTAAATTTTTACGTGGCCACTATAGTCGCCAGTCCGTGCCTCTAAAAGTTAATAGCAGCATATGCGTCTGTGAATATCAAGCATTTGAATGGTCGAAAACGTAGAACCAAATTGTTCGATATCGCGCTTCGTTTTCGTGAGAATCGAGTTTAAAAAGCAGAGTACGCGTGCGCCGATGTACTAATGTACAGGTCAAGGCGTCTGGGAGGCACGCTGAGGTAAAGCGAACTGCCTAAGCCTAAGTGAAGGTGCCTAAAACTATAGGCATGTACTTCGGTGCACGCGTACTCGGCTAAAATTCAAAGTCAATTTTCTAGAAAAAAAGCGTGATATCAAAAAATTGTATTCTATATTTCCCACTGATTTTGGTAACTATTTACTTTAGGGATTCCTCATCGATTTTGATGAAATTTAGATACGTTGTAAAACTCGAAATGTTGAACAACTTTTTCATATACATGTTACCGCTGCTCGGCTTTAGTTTTCGAGATGTTCGTAAAACGTGAGCGGGTCGATAAAGGCCTCGAGGGCCGTAATCGGTGCAGCTCTCTAGAGTCTAGAGACTCTAGGAACCCTGCGGACCCATTTGATAGCCACACCGCGCTGATCAAAAGTTCTCCTTGGATTACTTTAATTGGACTCAAGTTCAACGGAGGCTAAGGCGGACCATCGGCTATAGCTCACGATATAATAATCGTTAATCGGACCTTTCATGCCGGATTGAATCCAATGTGACGAGGTCCCATTTGCCTCTTACTGACAAGAACGTTTGGTGTTTCAGGTACCATGATTCCCAAGTCTGGTGGAGACTACGCGTACATTAGCGATGCCTTTGGGCCCTTGCCAGCGTTCCTGTACCTCTGGGTGGCGCTGTTCGTCCTGGTCCCAACCGGAAACGCGATCACGGCCCTAACGTTCGCCCAGTACATCCTGCAACCAGTTTGGCCAGCTTGCGTGCCATCTTACACGGCTGTGCGACTTCTTGCTGCTGTTATCACGTGTAAGAACACAGCTCACGCTAATTATGATCTATTTAGTATCTTCCGTTCCTTACCGCCCGAGAGAAACAGAACGCTTTCGCTGTCTGTTCGACTTTTCAAATATATCACTCGCAATGATCACATTGTAATCAGAAACGAACGACTTCTAATCAGATAACTGTAAGGATATTTATATTACATGTGCATGCAGTGACTCGCATTAATATTCGGACACCATGCTGTGTCAGAGATTGTTGCTCTATATATTTGTTTACAACAGTGTTATTGAATTGCTTTTTTCGTATTATATTAAAACACTTATTGTTGTTAGTGTTCCTTCTCGCGAATTTCTCGAGAAATTTTATACTTGCTAATTTCTTATTTCTCAGGAAATACTATTTTTCTCGTGAAACTTGAGTCTACGAAAATTATTATAAATCTCATTTATTTTCGGAATTGAATTTTTAATTAGTTCAAATTGTATATTACTAGTTAATCGCGAACGTATAAACACATCTACAATTTATAATAAATTTTATTAGTAGCATTAGAATCTATATGAATTACAATAGAAAATCTCAGTAGAGAAGATTCGATATTATTGACTGGTGAAGGTGCTCTTAAATTATTATTTAACAATTTAGAAAAATGGTGTGCCTACTGAATTAAGTAATGAGTTTCTTGTGGCTATTATAGAAGAAATATCGAAAAGAAGAGACAAAATTATTGTATCCCTTATAAAATTGTTGCATAGGTAATGGAGAATCTCTTCAGAAAGATTCAAAAGACGCGTTTGTCATTTAATATCCACGCCAAAACAATTTTTAAGTAGCTAGACTTTTCGGAAAATATAACAGTAACCATGATTCTACTGAAAATACTGACAAATTTACGGGTCCTCAAAATGAAGAATTACCATTAAGAAAACAATTAGAGATAGCAATCGCAGAGAGCCTCCGAGAAATTAGTATCAACCAAGAAGACGATAAATTCTGGACTTTCACAAAGGAATTTCATATATTTCGGTCCACTGGAAGGACAACCAATTTACCATAACTTAAGTCAACATCCACTCAAAACGAAAGAAAGTTTTCTACAGCTACAGATTTTATCACAAAAAAAAAGGAACAGATGAAAAACCGTTTTGAAATAAAAAAGTAATGTTTCGCTTTGCACAAATTTTGTATTAAATAAATAAATATATCAATTATATTTAATATCCGTTTTTCCATTTATACAAGGTTTATGCAAATTAGACAGGAATGAACAATTAGTTAAAGGTTGCTTGTGTTTTTCATAAATATTATCAACATTATTCCAAAAATATAAATTTTGTAATATTTTTTTCAATTTCTTGTTACGAGCCGAGGCTGAGGGCAATGAGAGTGGCGGCTGCGAGGCCGAGGATTGAATTTGTTTGTTGGAGTTTGTTAGTAGCGGACGAACCGGGGTCTGGTATCCCCGGGAGCCGCTATAAGGAGGTTGGAATTTCCGAGAGCCACTAGGAAGATGGTTGTCGTGGACGAACCGGGGTCTGGGATCCCCGGGAGCCGCTAGGAAAGTGGATATCGTGGACGAACCAGGGTCTGGTATCCCCGGGAGCCACTAGGAAGGTAAAGTTTCACGGATGAACCGGGGTCTGGTATCCCCGGGAGCCACTAGGAAGGTAAAGTTTCACGGACGAACCGGGGTCTGGTATACCCGGGAGCCGCTAGGAAGGTGGATATCGTGGACGAACCGGGGTCTGGTATCCCCGGGAGCCACTAGGAAGATGGTTGTCGTGGATGAACCGCGGTTTGGTATCCCCGGGAGCCACTAGGAATGTTAGTTCAGCCTCGTAACTTTATAATGTGATACCCCTTGAGCGGTAAAGGGGTATCTTTGTGGGTTGGTCTCAAAGAGGAAATTCGGATGGTGATTGAAGAGAACACTGAATTTATAAATACTAATTATATTCTGTATATAATAGCAGTCTTTTACAGATGTTTCCGTGTTTTTGTCGCGGTACCTAGGTCCACCTCTCGGTTTTGACGCACTGAGAAATGCGGGGGTCTCAACAAATAAGTGTTAACAGACACAACACCTATCAGCAACTCTACGTACTGTATGGTTTAAGTTGAAATAATACTCGAAGGAGAATACTACTTGGTCTCGCAAGCCTCTTTCGTCTACGCGTGTTAGTCTTCAAATGAGCCCCCGAGTATTGATTCGTGGCCCTTTTTATATCGCGAAATTCGGTAAAAAAATTAGTGGGGATATGAATACCTTCATTAAATATTAGGTTTTCCGGGAAAACTCGGTTGCATCCCACCACTGCAGGAAACTGTGACCCCGCCGGGTCACGCGCATTCCGGACACCCGAAAGGGTTTAAAAGTTCAAAGATAGGGCCGCGTACGTAACATTCTCGAGAATTCTCGAGAAGTAGGTATGATCTGATTTCTGATTTCTCGAGAAACAAAAAATATCGAGAAATCAGGAACACTAATTGTAGTTAGTAGAAACATAAACATTATTTAGGTAGCACACAGTTTTTTTTTGCAAAATAACTGATAACATAAAGAATGTCGAAATTTAACATCGCACAAATATTCGGACTCAGCAGTTTACTGGCTGTAGTAAGTCGTTGGATGCAGTCGGCTATTTTGCTAGTGTATATTGTTTCTAAGCGTAACGTCTAGCGTGCATCAAAGACTCACAAGGAAACATATCGAACCCGAAATTTCTGATTGCAATGAAACTCCGTACGATTGTAGAGCATGTCGGAATATGTAAGAAACGATTTTTTTTCTGCGGAAAAACACTCCGAGGGGGTGAAATCAGCCCCCAAATTTTCAGCGATTTTTCGTTTTTCGAGTATAACTTTGTAACGGTGCGAGGTAGAAGAAAACCGTAAATGGACAAAATGTTCAGTATTTGATGCCGTATAACGCGCTGCGTAAGAAATGTTTGTACGTGCAACAATTTATAAATAAATTAAAGTTTTCGTTATTTTACATATAATTTCTAACCGCGAGGGTTGGGGACGATCTTTTTCCGTGTAAAAGTTATAATTCGCAATGGTTTACTAAAATGTAAAAGGAAAAAATTTTGGTTCGTTTGTTTATTTGTTTACAAAAATTTTCAGCCTTTGTCCATATTACTACCATCTGCCACTTGACAATCGAGGATTTTTTTTACGGAGTTTCATTACGATCAGAATTTTCGGGTTCGATATGTTTCCTTGTCAGTACCGTTATTGACTTCGTTAATATTAGACGTATTATTAGTGAATTAATATTAGTCATATTATTAGGGACGTAAAGGCAAAAATACATCCTTTGAAATTCGACAACTGGTTATTTACCACCACAAAGAAAAGAGAAAGTCATGTCGAGAAATAGCCAAATTGCTAAATGTAAGAAAGAGTACTGTAGCAGATATTGTGCACAGGTATATTCATGAAGATCGAATCGATTCAATTCGGCAAAAGTGACGTCCAAAATTATTCTCGCGAAGGATGCAAGATTGTTGGAAAAATAAAGAATGATCCTAAAGGAAGCGCTATAAAACTACTTAGCTGCCGAATTATTGCAAGATTCTGGAAAGAAAGTGCATCCCGACACAGTGCGTCGGGTATGAAAAACCCATGGATACAACGGCAGGGTTCCACGAAGAAAATCATACATAAACCAAATAAATCGAAAAGAACGATTAAATTTTGCTAAAGACTACGTTTCTAAAAAGCAAACATGGTGGTACAATGTAATATTTGCGAATGAAAGCAAATTCAAAGTCGTGAATTAATTTCGTCGTAATTTAAGGGGTTATACCTAGTCAGGCGGCCGAAAAGAGGCGAATGTTTGTGAATTTTTTTTAAAAAAGCGGAAGCATATATTTTTACAGAACTTTTCGCGCTTAAAAGAGCAACATTTAAAGCAGAGTTGGGCAAAATATAATTTAATTACAACTTACAAATTGCGATTAAAATGTAATTTTGTGGTTGATTACACATTATTTTCCGTAATCGTTAATTTAGGTAGTTGACCATTTGGTTTCGTCAACTACCTAAATGAACGATTACAGAAAATAACGTGTAATCAACTACACAATTACATTTTAATCCTAATTTGTAAGTTGTAATTTGATTACATTTTGCCCAACTCTGATTTAAAGAACCCCATACAGCACACTTCGTGGCGGCAACGTTGCAGGATGGTTGCAGTAACCTTGCAGTATTGCATGGTTGCAGCGCAATGTGGATGTAACGTTGCTGCGACGTTGCCGTGCAACATTGCACGGGACGGACATAGAATTATTGCTGCATAGTTGCATCAATGTTGCGGTGCAATATTGCACGGCAACGTTCCTACAATATTTCTGCAACGTTACGGCAACGTTTGGTAACGTTTCCACAATGTTACAGCAACGTTGCGCCAGTATTGTGGCAACGTTCCTGCAATGTTGCCGCAATGTTGCTGCAACTACCATTTGAACTTAAAATATTTCCGTTCTTTGTAATCATACGAGAAAATGTCTAAGGATAACAATGTTTGCTTCAGAGAGACAATTCTGACAGAGACGATTTTTGTCTCAAGGTTATATTTCCCGAAATTTCAAGATCATCGATGATTTTTTTTAATGGAATGACGTATTTTCATTACTGTAACGTTATAGCCAATAAAACTACTACTTCAGCCATGTATAATATGTTGTCCTTTTTGTATAGCAATCATTTTTTCCTGAGACATTTTCTCGTATCAATACAAACAACGGAGATATTTTAAGTTTGAATGTTAGGTGAGTCACCCTGTATATTTTAATGCGTAGAATGACACATGGTGGAAGTTGTAGTACATACTTACTAGTGTTACAAAACCCTAATGGAGTTTGTCAAAATGAGTCTTCGTTTTTGAATAATTTTAGTTTAAAGTTTTGCATGGTAGGAGTATAAGTTCGAATACGTTAGCATTCTTATCAATCAGTGGTTGTAGCTGCGGCGGTAAAGTGTTCACCTACGACGCTACAGGTCGCCGGGTCGAATCCCCTTGGGGGAAAAGAATTTTCTTTGAGAAAAAGAAACACAAGCTTTTATACTTCTATGATTCTGCACACATATATACACCGTTATATATATGTTTGGCCCTACTGCCCGAAACGTTGCAGGAGGCGGACATAGAATTATTACTGCACCCTTGCGGCAACGTTACGTGCAACATTGCAATCTTGCACTGCAACCATTCTGTAACTTTGCTGCAAGCAAATATTTACGTTTATAATAAAGTAACCCGACATCCAAGAAGCATTTCTAAAAATTTGGTTTTGCGATGATCACTGCCATTCGGAACCAGATTATCTACAATCAAAAAACAAAAAAGATTTCGTTAGTATATTAATGTATCCTCAGGTTGACGGAGAGAATTTTCCGAAATATTAATTTAAAACAAAATGGGGGCTATTTAAAGTTGAAATCATGATTTTTTCGTGCAAAAATCACGCGAAAAAAATCAGGATTTCAACTTTAAATAGCCGCCATTTTTTTTTTAAATTAATATTTCGGAAAATTCTCTCCTTCAATCGGAGAATACATTAATATACTAACGAAATGTTTTTTGTTTTTTGATTTTAGTTAATCTGGTTCCGAATGGTAATGCTCACCGCAAAACCAAATTTTTTGGTACTTTATTATAAACGTAAATATTTTTCTACGAAAAATTTACCAAATGTTCTTTAAATGTTGCTCTTTTAAGCGCAAAAAGTTTTGTAAAAATATACGCTTCCGTTTCTTCAAAAAAAATTCACGAATATTCGCTTCTTTTGGGCTGCCTGACTAGGTATAACCCCTTAAGGGGTATTCTAGTCTAGACACTCGTTTTTGAAGATGATATTTGGAAATTAATTCTGGAAAACCTATCGCGCCTGTAGGGCAGACGTTTTGCACACATATTTAGTAGTGTTTGAACTATCAACATAATTTTTTGGAATGCATTATATTGACATTTGTCCAAGTTACACGCCGAAGCGCAGGTCATGTCATCAAAAACCGGCCCCATCGGGCGCACGAATTGCGGCCGTCCTAGTCATCTGAAACGAAAGTACCAAAGATTTTTTTAAACTATATGAGCGTAGTTATTGCCGGAACTAGATGTAACCAAGTCCGGACATTGTTACCGAAATCGCAGCTGTTTAAAAATTGATATTTGATTTTTTCGACTTTTCTTGAGCTAAAAGACGGTGTGGGGGAGGTTGTATTAAAACTATTGATATAATTCTAGTTCAGGCTATAAGTGCACATTCACTTTGAATGTGTGTCAAATTTTAGCTCAATCGGTCCAGTAGTTTTTGAGAAAAATCTGCGCCCGATTTAAAAAAATTGTTTCGAGAAAAAACGCGTTTAAAGTTTTTCATGCAGTTACGACCTATACGACTGAAGTTACGGTAGATAACGACTAATTTCTGTAACTTATCCCTAATCTGCTGTAACAGGACCGTAGAGGAAACCTTCCTCAGCTTAAAAAAAAAATCATGTTGTGCATCTCTCTCTTCTCTACTGGCAGTCATAGCCTCTTTAGATACGAGGGTCGAGGGAACGATTACGTGCCACGCTGCGGCTTTAAGGGGAGGTTCCGGTCTAGAGCCCAAAAAAAAAGGTGATCTTTAGGAATTAATTATAGGAAAACTACTATATATAATTTAATGGGACTTGGTGCATTGTATTAAGGATGTCTTAAATTATAGAAATATATTTTTCGTTTTATAATTAATCATTGCAGACGGCACTGGGGAATCGTTAAAGTCAAGGCGTCAAAAAATGCATCCAAATCGGTGGGACCTGTATCCCCAAAAGTTATTATCCGATTCGACTGAAACTTTTTTTATTTTGAAGAATATACTTCTGGCTAGGGGGGATACCAGAAAAAAAATACAAAAATGACATTTTTAAAGAAAATAACAACACTTGAACTTTGAAATCACTTTTTCCCTATATTTTTCACCCTTTCAAAAGTACGCCTTTGAAAATTATAAATTTTCAATTTTTGTATTTTTTCTGGTACCCCCCTAGCCAGAAGAATATTCTTCAAAATAAAAAAAGTTTCAGTCGAATCGGATAATAACTTTTGGAGATACAGGTCCCACCGATTTTGATCAATTTTTTGACGCCTTGACGTTAACGACTCCCCAGTGCTGATCTTTAATGATTAATTATAAAACAAAAAATATATTTCTATAATTTAAGACATTCTTAATACGATGCAAAACGCCCCATTAAATTATATATAGTAGTTTTCCTTTAATTAATTCCTAAAGATCACCTATTTTTTGGGGCTCTAGACCGGGACCTCCCCTTAAGGAGGTGAAAACTAACCTCAAAGTCAAATAGACACTGCCACTTTTTCCCGTATAACTCCCAAGGTACAACAGAGAGAAAAAAACGTTTCAAACAAAAGTTTAATGTTGCAATAAGCGCTACAAACTTCCGTTAACAAAAATTTTAAAAAAGCTTTTTTTTTTCTTAAAACAAAACTTTTACCTCACGTTATTACAATTCCACGAGTAAACCGCTCTACTTGTGGATATATCCTGTAACACGCGGCAACGTCTCGCACGGGAACGTTACAAGCGTGTACAGTCTAAAGCTCCTATACAGCACGGAAAATAGAATTTTGTCTGCCAATCTAAATTTTTCTACTTCATTTGTATTTTTTGGATATTTAATCCAGTTTTGTCGTCTGGTACAGATTTTGCGGGCAACTTCAGTTACTGTTCAACTAACTGTACCTACTCTGATGAGCATCAGTATCCTCACCAATGCCTACTTGCAAACCGGGATCACCTATGTATCTAAAAGCTACCTCCATCTTCTCTTTCCGTGAAAGACCGCCACTTCTGATTTCGTTCACGACATCTAAAAATGTATCCGCCAGGTAGTTCGCATGGTGTTCTTCGAATCTAAACATGGCACGGTACTATCGGGTATGGTTTCTTCGACTTTTGTAAACCTTGGGGGCACGAATTTGCATGAACAACGCCACGATTGCGATTGAGCAGACCAGGCCTTCCCAAGTAGGGGAAATGCACTCCTAAAACAGATGTTTCGGTTCTCCCTCCACCGGTGCGCCTTCAGCTAAGGTGGGACGACTCCTAAAACCCTCTCTCCGAGGAGACAGTAACGTCGCTGGGAAGCATGTTGGGCGCTTTAGGGCGAAAGTACCAAATGTGTCAAATTTTTATAGGAAATTTCATAATCACTTAAAAATAGTAGGAAAAATTAAAATTTAAACTAATTTCATTAAAATGACTTAAAAATACTAGGAAAAATTAAAATTTAAACTAGTTTAAATTAAAAATTAAAAATGAAAATTTAAACTAGTTTAAATTAAAAATTAAAAATTAAAAATTAAAAATTAAAAATTAAAATTTAAACTAGTTTAAATTAAAAATTAAAATTTAAAATTTAAACTAGTTTAAATTAAAAATTAAAAATTAAAATTTAAAATTTAAACTAGTTTAATTTAACAATGTATGTAATACATTTTTTGTAATTCTTTTTACGTCATTTTGAAATGCTAGTTTAAATTTTAATTTTTCCTACTATTTTTAAGTGATTATGAAATTTCCTATAAAAATTTGACACATTTGGTACTTTCGCCCTAAAGCGCCCAACATGCTTCCCAGCGACGTTACTGTCTCCTCGGAGAGAGGGTTTTAGGAGTCGTCCCACCTTAGCTGAAGGCGCACCGGTGGAGGGAGAACCGAAACATCTGTTTTAGGAGTGCATTTCCCCTACTTGGGAAGGCCTGGAGCAGACAATTTAAGACAGACGACTGGCAGACTTAAGATAACACTAGCATTTATTTGCAGTTTTCAGTAAGTACTATGTGCAGGGTCGGCGCACAGTGGGACGGATCGACGTTTAGGTAGGCATTCAGTTCATTTCTTACATATTTCATCATTTAATGATTATAATCTAAGATTACAGGTAATATATTGTATAATAAATACAATAATCATTTTTTTCTCGTCGCTCTTTTTAATAATGGGACTTCAAGAGTCCCTTCATGTTGATTTCCATATATATGGATCGGGGCTTATTAATAAATTATTTAGAACATCTTGATTTGTCATTTTTCGACTGCTCTTTTTGCGTATAATTCGCAGTAGTTTTTAAAATCATTATTTCGGGCGTTCTGGGCTTCCTCGGTTAAATATTCTAAAAAAAAATTTAGATTTCCATTTTTAGAAAATAATCAGCTTTTACACATTGGAATAGTTTTAGTTAGTCTTTTTCTTGTAATGAAAAATATAAACACTTATATTCTATTGCCAAATTAAGATTTTTTGTTACCATTTTCGTATTTTTTTAAATTAAAAGAATTGTTCGTATTTGTCCGTAAATTCAAGCATACCTCATAATTCTGGATAGATTCAATTTCACAAAATTCAATTATTCATATCCGACCGCATCTGACCCTTTGAAAATTTGATATTTTTTTGCAGAAACGCAGGTGCAAGTCAGGAGAAATATACTATTTTGCTCCGATTTTTTATTTGCAATAATAATTGTGCAAATTGAATGTTTTTAACTTTAAATTACACTAATTGAGTAATGTTCAAATATAATAATAATGAGTAATATATGTTGGAAGCGAAGCACGCAGAGGTGTGCAACGTGCAATAGTAGGAATGAAACGCTAGATAAATAAGAATGAATTTTGGGGAAACAAATAAAAAGGAAGCAAGCAAGTCCTAATAATGATTTTTTGTGAAAATAGACGCATTCATCTGGATTAGCCAGGCATAATACAAAATTGGAGCAAAATAGTATATTTCTCCTGACGTGCACCTGCGTTTGTGCAAAAAAATATAAATTTTTCAAAGTAAAAATACGAAAATGGTAACAAAAAATCTTAATTTAGCAATAGAATATAAGTGTTTATATTTTTCATTACAAGAAAAAGACTAACTAAAACTATTCCAATGTGTAAAAGCTGATCATTTTCTAAAAATGGAAATCTAAAATTTTTTTTAGAATATTTAACCGAGGAAGCCCAGAACGCCCGAAATAATGATTTTAAAAACTACTGCGAATTATACGCAAAAAGAGCAGTCGAAAAATGACAAATCAAGATGTTCTAAATAATTTATTAATATGCCCGGATCCATATATTAAAAAGAGCGACGGGAAAAAAATGATTATTGTATTTATTATACAATATATTACCTGTAATCTTAGATTATAATCATTAAATGACGAAACTGTCCCACTGTGCGGCGCGAGGATGCTTGGCGCCCTTGTGCAAGAAAATTTTTGGTGCCCCTAAATTTTTGCACCTGTTTTCTATTTAATATGTTTTGCCTTTACGAGGTACAATAAAAAAGAATTACATTTACATTTTGTTTATATGGGAGTTGGATTCCTCTATTATTAAGTCTGTGATATAGTTCTTAGCACCCCCTTGGGCTGGCGCCCTTTTGCGGTGCATTAATTATTGCATAATGGGTTCCGCCGGCCCTGACTATGTGTTACGTATACGTATTTCACGCATTTACTGAAAAATTAGTAAAAACTATTACTAATAAATACTTCATCCTTTGTTGCAACTGAGTATTTGCTTGAAAAATCACTAGTAAAAGCTTATACTTGCTTTTATGCATACGGCCCACTACTGTCCGAATATTTTTGCGGTATTAAATTTCGGCATTGTCTACTTTATCGCTTATTATGCAAAAAACTATGCGCTTTAAATAAATAAAATTTGTGTTTTTAATTACTACAATAAGTGTTTTAATATATTAAAAAAAATCTGTTCAATAACATTATTATAAACAAATATGTAGAGTAATAATCTCTCGCACACCATGGTGTCCGAATATTAATGCGAGTCACCGTAGTGTAAGGTATATTACGCATTTCAGACGAGCTGGAACGAAATATTATGTCGAGTCCAACTCATTGGAGTTTTGAGGGTTAACCCTTCGGGTGGCGACACTTTGAACCGGGGGTTGAAAACAGTTATGATATCGGTTTCGGTTCGCGAAATATTTATAACAACCGAAATAATCTTGAAACAGTTACGAGTGAAAAAGATTCTGGCCTATATCGGTTTCGGTTCTACAGAACCTACAGTAAGGAGCATAACTGAACCAATAACCACTAGTTTTGTATAAATCTTTATTTATTGCTAAGAATGTAGAAGAATATTAAAAAATGAATATTACAGTAAGATTTATTACAGTTAGAAGTAACATCAGAAATTTTTTCAATAATTAATCTCTCCTCGTTTAGCACTGACAAACAAAATGGATTGACTCGGTTTTGCACCACGTCCAATATTTGGCAATATTTAATATATATATTTTTTTTAATATTTCGTCCACAACCCTTTTGCTTGCAAAACTGCGCTAATTCGCTTCGGCATACTTTCTATTAATTTTTTGCAATAATCCGGAGATATTTTTCCCCACTGTTCTTGAATTCTATCGTACAAATTTGTGATTGAAGTTGGTTGGGAGTCATATGAATCCCGAAGTCGTCTTTTTAGTAAACCCCATAGATTCTCTATGGGGTTGAGGTCGGGGCTCTGTGCAGGCCAATCCAGAACAGAAATTTTTTTTGTACCGAGCCAATTTTTCACACTTTTAGCAGTGCGCTTAGGGTCTCGGTCATGCATGAAAATTACATTTTCAGCTTCAAAAGGCATATTTTCAACAGCATCTATGAGATGATCTTGTAAAATATCCTTGTACATGTACTGATTCATGATGCCATTAATTCGGTGCAGTGATCCAACGCCAAATGCTGTTAGATCCGCCTCCATGTTTTACCGTTTGCTTTACATGTCGTGGTTTGAGCCTTTCATTTTTACGAATCCAGCACCATGACATGCCATCTGAACAAATTCTATTAATTTTGGTCTCGTCTGACCAAATAACCCGTTCCCATTCAGTAGTTGTCCAGTTTTGATATTTTTTAGCAAATTCCAAACGAAGTTTTATATTTTTCTTCGATAACATCGGCTTCTTTTTTTTCTTAATGCTTCTAAACTCAGCTCCTTTGAGGGTTCTTCGTGCTGTCCACTTGCTTACTTGTATATCCGTATCTTCTTTTAATAATTTTGCGGCCATGGTTGCACTTGAAGCTTCACCAGATGTGACAAACCGTATAATTCTTCGTTCATCCTGCGGTGATAATTTTTTTGGTCTTCCTCCAACATTTAATAACATACTTTTACAGTATTTTTTTTCTTATTCTCTGCACTGTCGACTGACTAACACTACAATTTCTCGCCGTCTGACGCGTTGACAAGCCGTCATTCAAAACAGAAATTACTTTTTTTAAACAATTTGAAGCAATTCTCTTCATATTTGCTGTAATTCACTTGCGTACTTTTCCGTTCGACTGATTGCTAGAAATTGAGTGCTGAGACGTAAACTAATATTTAGTAAACATATCAAACTGCTAGATGTAAACATACTGCTGAAACATTCCACATAAACATTCCTTTTACGGACCGGTGCAAAACCGAGTCAATCCATTTTGTTTGTCAGTGCTAAACGAGGGGACATTAATTGTTGATAAAATTTCTGATGTTACTTCTAACTGTAATAAAACTTACTGTAATGTTCATTTTTAATATTCTTCTACATTCTTAGCAATAAATAAAGATTTATACAAAATTAGTGGTTATTGGTTCAGTTATGCTCCTCACTGTATATTACATCGATACAGGTAGTCAGAAAGTTCGGTTCTTTACGTATAACAGTTATTCAGAACATCCATCGGTTCTTCATAACTGTTTCAGCCAGAACCGATATATAACAATTTGAAACAGTTATTTTCGGAACAATTTCAACCCCTGCTTTGAAAGCTTAAAGCCGGGAATCCGCCGGGAACCTAAGCTATGCTATGCCATGCTACGTTTTAAAAAAAATTAGCTTCAATACATTCTTGTGGAACCGTTTCCACCAAACGCTACGTTCAAACGTAGCATCGCATATCATAGCTTAGCTTAGCTTCCCGGTGGATTCCCGGCTTAAGGGGGTATACCTGTTTGAACCCTCGGAAAATGTATACATTTTGTGGATTTTTTTCCAAGTCAACGGTTTGATGCAGATTTCCCGTTTTTTAACTATGTTTACATAGTATTATGAACTACTTATAAAAAAAGTTTCAGTTAAAAAACTATTGTTTTTCGGAAGTTACGGATACATGTCCGAAAGTCTCTCGATTTTAGACGGCTAAACGGTGGCCCTAAAAACTCGCGCTACGTTCAACCAATTTACTTCAAATTTTGCACGCAGAATCATAATAAGATTCCGCATCGTCCAACGAAGGCGATTTTGAAAATTTTGAAAAATAAAGAAATGGTGAGAGATCAAAGGTAAAGTTAAATTTTTCTAAGAGAAAAATCCACCTGTTTCCTTTATAAATAATAAACGGGGAATCGAAATAAAAAAAGCCTTCGTTGGACGATGCGGAATCTTATTATGATTCTGCATGCAAAATTTGAAGTGAATTGGTTGAACGTAGCGCGAGTTTTTAGGGCCACCGTTTAGCCGTCTAAGATCGAGAGACTTTCGGACATGTATCCGTAACTTCCGAAAAACAATAGTTTTTTAACTGAAACTTTTTTTATAAGTAGTTCATAATACTATGTAAACATAGTTAAAAAACGGGAAATCTGCATCAAACCGTTGACTTGTAAAAAAATCCACAAAATGTATACATTTTCCGAGGGTTCAAACGGGTATACCCCCTTAACATACGCCGCGCGCGGGACTCTTCTAGTTCCCTCTTTTAATCATACTCACTGAACGCCCATATGCATTTCCTGCACCCAGCATGCGCTGAAGGAACGTACATGTATACAAATACGTGCCCATAGAACCCAAAGGGTTAAGAATATTATTTAAAATTGATCGTATACCTATATTGCCTAAATAAGAAAAGCTGCTCATGGTTTCGTCAGTTTGAACCTGTACGATTGGTAAGGGACAAGAATTGATCGGCGGTGTAGTTTAACGAAGCTAAAATTAGAAATTCCAATGAAGTGGGACTGATAGCTGGAATAGGGACGTTATCACAGGTGATAGAGACGCCAGCTTGTTGTTCGAATGTCGTAATTTCTGATTGACTATACACGGTGAGCGATCGTTGCTCAAGGAAAAAAGTCAGACAAGGCCGATGAAGGGAATCGCGGAACGGTCTTCGGAATGCTGACTAGAATTTGCACAGCTGCGTTGACGACCTACATTCGAGGAGTTGTTGAATTCTAGAATGAGGTGTGCGCAACAAAGGACAGTTAAACGGGAGAGGAAGGCCCATTGAAGGAGTCTGTAGAATTATTAGCTTAAATCTCTAATAACGACGCGAAGATAAAGAAAAATGTTCTATTCGTTTGAGATGAGGTAGAGGAATGACTTGCTCGCAGGTTTATTGACCGCCATCAACTGTTACAATGTGAAATGGGCGACCAGGGTGCAGGACATCTTCACGGGGACCAAGATCTTCGCTCTGGTGATCATCATGGTGGCTGGTCTATGGTGGCTCTGCTTGGGCCACACGGAGAACTTCCAACACCCCATGGATGGGACCAACACACAGCCCAGCTACATTGCCCTGGCCGTCTATTCGGGACTGTTCTCTTACTCTGGTTGGAATTACCTGAATTTCATCACAGAGGAACTGAAGGAACCCTATAAGTAATTGACAAGTAGTTTTCGTTTGTCGATATTTAAAAAAAGAGGGGGGAAGGGGAGCGAAGAACTTTATCTGCTTTTTTAGAGTGGTAGTTTACTTTACACTTGCTTCTTTATCACTGACACCTTTATCGCATCTTACTTACTTATGCGGAGTGTTTTTCTTATCTCTAATATGAAGCTTGGCTAGGTGGCTTTGAAGAATTCGTGTAATGATCGTGTGGAGTTTTTGGTTTAACGTGTAACTTTCTTTCTTCTCTTCTTCCTCCCTGCCTTCTTTCTGTTCTTCCCCCTCCCCTTCTCTGTTGGCAAAGAATCGGGAGGGGAGGAGGGAAGTTGAACTGTTCGATATTGCCGCAAACAAAGACCTTTGTAGAGCTCAGGAAGCTATATTTAAGTCGGTGCAAAAGTGGCCCATCGGTGAAGGATCTTTATGCAGTTACAGAGCTATATTTAGATTATGAATAAAATTTTCACGTACGCCGGCACAACTTTGCGTCGTTCATTTATGTTGCTTCAACGCCAATTATTTCATAGAAATTTACAATCCATGGCGAATTTTACTGTTTCGTTTTTTTGACACCGTTGGAAAGTTGCTTCGTGACATTCTTCTGTAGATGGTAGAATTATTAATAGAACACAACCATTAGTTAAGAAAATCAAGGAAACAGATGTCTCCCAGCTCGAGGAACTTGAATCGGAAAGAAAGATGCGAAAACACTTAATGAAATGCATATTCTCCTCTAGAGGGACCGAGATCCTCTATCCTCTTTAGGGACGATACACAAAAAACTACACTGTTTTTACCGATGACCAGTATGCATCCGTAAATTTCAGTCGTATATAAGCTACTCCACGTCAAAACCTTGCAAAAACAAAGTATACTGAATTTCAACGGCCTATGTCAAATAGTTTCCGAAATATTTAATGTTAAAGTTTCGAAAATTCAAACAAAATCGGCTGACACGTCTTCACTTAAACTGTAATATCTCGGTGATTTTTAAAGATAATGACACTGTTTTGGGTTCATTTTAAAGCTGAAGGAATGCTTTCTCAAACCGTGTATAGAATATTTTGTTTATTGTTAATAAATTTCACAGTAATCGATGTCAAAGTTTTAAATCGCAATTTGACGTCGTTCCCACCCACGGTCCGGCTTGAAAAAAATACCATTCGATTCGTTAAGTCTTCAACTAGTAAATGCCGTTTTCAAAAAAGTGGAGAGATTTTGGGAACAGTTAAGAAAAAAATAAAACTTACGATAGTGCACACCTACTATTGCTAATTTTTTATATGGTGAGCAGATATTCCTACTATTTTTCTCGAGAATACCGAAAACACTGAAAGAAGATTTGTTTTAACCCATCGTATATAAATACTTTCCTACGCTAGGCTATTGTTTTGAAAATGCGTGCGTGCGGACTAACCATGGGGTCCGTGAAGTTCCAAGCGGTGTGCACTTTCCTAAGTTTTTATTTTTTGTTAACTGTTCCCAAAATCTCTCCACTTATTTGAAAAAGGCATTTATTAATTGCAGACTTAAGGGGAAAGCCCTATTTAGAACTCTAGGAATAAGGTGATCCTTGGGAATTTTTTTCTAAGAAACTGTTAAGCGGATCTTTTCCAAACTTTCAGGGTATTTTAGTTCACATTCAAACAATAAAAATTATTTTTTTCGTTACAAAGTGTTCGGTAGAAATGGAGTCCGATTGTAATGGTGGCCCCAATTCTTCCCTGAAATAAAAAAACCAAGGTTTTTCTTATTTCTAGTATCATTACATTGTCGATGAACCTAACAAACGGGGAAAAAGTTAAAAGTTGGCAAATTGGTAGGACTTGAAAGAAAAAGTTACGATTCTGCTCCAAGATATTTCGTACAATTTATGGAAAAAGACTTGATCAATTCAATTTATTTATTAAAGTTATAGGTCCATCGACAATGTAATTATACTAGAAATAAGAAAAACCTTGGTTTTTTTATTTCTGGGAAGAATTTGGGCCGCCATTACAATCGCAAATTTTACTGAACACTTTGTAACGAAAAAATTAATTTTCATTGCTTGAATGTGAACTAAAATACCCTGAAAGTTTGGAAAAGATCCGCTTAACAGTTTCTTAGAAAAATATTCCCAAGAAGCACCTTATTCCTAGCGTCCTAAATAGGGCTTCCCCCTTAAAGGCGAAAAACGCCAAAAATGAGTTTAAATTCGATTTAAAACCCCGCTATTCTGTGAATTTTTTATTTTTAATTAAACGATTGTGTCATGTATGCTTCAAATCTAGAAACTCAATTTCAACCCACTTCCAACTATAGACTTGAAACTTTGCAGACGTGCGTAGTTTGGATGACAATACAAAATTATGGAAAAAGAACCCAAGGGGGTGAAAAAAATTACCCAGTCACCAATAAATATAACCCGTAGCCACAAATCCAATCGACTTGAAATTAGTCACTCGCGTTCTTCACGAAAACGACAAAAGGCCCGAATTAGTTTTTAATTTTTAGTGTGTTTTATAAATCCACTACGGGCTACCTATGCTCTTATTTGGTTTTTTGTTTTACATCAGTGGAACAGCCGGAATCATGCACGCCATGAAAGCTTTACTAGATGACCCATGTCGCCATTAATTATTATATACAGTGAGTAAAAAAAGTATTTGGACACTTTTTAAAATCGCATAACTTTTTTAGAATTGGTCCAAACGACTTGAGTTTTTTTTTAGAAGCTAGAAGGATTAGTTTGCTAAGTGACGTGTTTCGCCGTTTTGAAAAAAAATGCATTTGGTCGGAATAGAAAAAAAAATTGTAAAGTTCGTTTTTTTAACTTTTTTTTGTGAGCCTGTAATGAAAATTCAAAAAACCCGTTTGTAGATTGAAGTAAGTTGTATACGTGCCTAAAATTTCATGAAAATCGGTTAACGTTGCTCCGAGCTCCAAACGTTTAAAGATCGCAGAATCCTTAATCGCGAAAATTCCCGAAATCAGCGATTTTCGACCTTATTCTGTGATCTTTAAACGTTTGTAGCTCGGAGCAACGTTAACCGATTTTAATGAAATTTTAGGCACGTATACAACTTACTGCAATCTACAAACGGTTTTTTTTTTTAATTTTCATTACAAGCTCACAAAAAAAAGTTAAAAAAACGACCTTTACAATTTTTTTTTTCTATTCCGACCAAATGCATTTTTTTCAAAACGGCGAAACACGTCAGTTAGCAAACTAATCCTTCTAGCTTCTAAAAAAAACTCATCTCGTTTGAACCAATTCTAAAAAAGTTATGCGATTTTAAAAACCGTCCAAATACTTTTTTTACTCACTGTATATACGTGACAATTGGTTGACAAGTTACTAAAATGTTAATAAATACGTGTGCCTAAATAAAGGCAGAAGATTGGTCGTCTAGACGAGAATACCCCCATAATCCAATGAAAAACTACACCGAATGTGTACGTTTAATTATAATTTTTACAGGAATCTTCCAAAGGCGATTTGTATATCGCTGCCTCTGGTCACTGTGATTTACGTCCTAGCGAATGTTGCCTACTTCGTGGTGCTGACGCAAGATGAAATTCTTTCGTCGAACGCTGTTGCCGTCGTAAGTTTTCAATTTATACATAAGTGTACGCAGAATCTCTGTACGAACCTTTTCGGAACCTCTTGCAAAAGTTGC
Source organism: Andrena cerasifolii (assembly GCF_050908995.1). Lineage (NCBI taxonomy): Eukaryota > Metazoa > Arthropoda > Insecta > Hymenoptera > Andrenidae > Andrena > Andrena cerasifolii. The sequence continues at coordinate 1,880,747 of NC_135118.1, forward strand.
TGCCTCGCAAACAAATTGAACCCTTCGGTTCAACCAAGAACGACGCACAGCAGAACCTCGGCTACCCGAATTAATCGGGGGCGCGAGTGTGCGAGTAAGCGAATTTTCGGCTAATAGAACCGTTACGGGAGACAGGGGCTAGTTGATACGTTTTTCAGTTTTCAATGTTTCTCATTTTTGTATGAATTAATTACTTGATAACAAATATGCTAAAATATACTTTGGCCTTTCCTCTTTAATATATTGTAAATTAAAAGTTGAGAAAATACATAGAAAATGAATGAAAAAATGTTATTTGGACGAAGGTAAAATGTATCAATTTACCCCACTGCGGGGCTAGTTGATACGTTATCTGTTTTCAATTTTTTTCATTTTTTATTTGAATTAATTACTTAATAACAAATATGCCAAAATATACTTTGGCCCTTCCTCTTTAATATATTGTAAATGAAAAGTTGAGAAAATCCATACAAAATGAATGAAAAAATGTTATTTGCACGAAGGTAAAATGTATCAATTTACCCCACTGCGGGGCTAGTTAATACGTTATCTGTTTTCATTTTTTTTTCATTTTTTATTTGAATTAATTACTTAATAACAAATACGCCAAAATATACTTTGGTCCTTCCTCTTTAATATATTGTAACTGAAAAGTTGAGAAAATACATAGAAAATGAATGAAAAAATGTTATTTGGACGATCAACTTGGATGTATCAAAACTATTTACTTTTTCTCTATATAAACGAAAACAGTTGAAAAACGATTGTTAACGTCAATGTACACACACGTGCGCTGGATCGTAGAAAAGAATTGAACAACAATCTTCACATATCTCGCTCAAATGGAGCTACATATATACGGTGTCGAGATAATTCGTCTGTATCAACTTGCCCCGGTCTCCCCTACTTTCTCGCATTGATGTTCATCGTATATTTGGGAGAACAGCGAAAGTAAAGATTTACAGATCTCAAGTCTTTTTAAACTAGCTGCTCGATCTTTAACTTGTTCGATCCGCCAACTGAGTTCAAGCAGCATCTCAAGAATTATTTGAATATGGCTATACCTTTTTCTGGATACTCTTTTTTCACGACGATTGTTCATTTTGCAGACTTTCGGCGACAAACTTCTAGGCGTGATGTCCTGGATAGTGCCGTTTTTCGTGGCCTGCTCGACCTTTGGCGCCCTAAACGGGGCAATTTTCGTCTCTTCGCGATTGTTCTTCGTGGGCGCTCGCAATGGACACTTACCCTCCGCCATCGCCCTTATCAATGTCCGGAACCTGACGCCGACGCCGTCGCTTATCTTCCTCGTGAGTTTTTCCATATTACATTTCCCTACCTCGTGTTATAGTCGGGGCAACAAATGCAATTGATCAGGTACTCGGGGCCGCTTCAACCGCTGTAAACACGCTTAAATGGTGGGGGTAGTAGTTTCGCGCGTCCACTTGATTTTGTTCCGCCTGTAGCGGCGCAAACTCAACAGGATTCGTCATAAATATGTATGTAATAACAGAAAATAGCTGTAACCTGTTAACTGGGTTGGGTCTGGGACATTGTTCGAGTATAAAACAATGTTTATTTCAGAACACTTGCTCTGAGTTAGCGGAATTAAACTTTCGCATTAATGACGAGTTAACTCGCCTTTCGCAATCCATAAGTTAACATAGATGTGTATACTTCCTTCGCAATAATTTACTAACGAATGACAATACTGCAAAGCTCCTGCTATTGTGAATATTCTACATATAGATACATACACTGTACAGTGTACAGTAGTGTTGTTAAAAGAGCTTCGAGCCGTGAGCTTCAAGAGCTCGAGTCGCGGTTCAAACTCTAAAGGCTCGAACGTTTAAGGCTCGAACCCTGTAGCCGTGAGAGCTCTAGCCTTTAAAGCTCGAGTCGTAAAAAATTGTATGTAGTGAAGTGAATATGTACAAAGCTCGAGTTTTGAAAGCCTTAAAACTTAATGTAGAAGTTCTAGGGTCTTACACTCCAAGCTTTTAAAGTCTTAACTCAAGCTTTTAAAGCTTTAAGGCAGAATAATATAGTTAGGTTCAGAAAAGTTGTTTTTTGTGAATTATTTCTGTGACGCCCAAACTTCGTTAAGGGGGGAGCCTGGTGTAACTAAATGAAAATCGAGGCATTTTTCGGGAATTTTTTTTCAAGAAAGTATTTGATAGATCTTTCTGAAACTTTCAGGACATTGTATTAACAGGTTAAGGTATATAACAAAAAAATTTTATTAAAAAAGAGCGGCAAATAACAAAGTTATGCCCAGTCCGTTGGCGACGCAATTATTGCACTGCGGGCAACGTAGCGTCTTTTGGTTTCATCTGAAACCAAAAATCGAACAATTTTCTTTTAATTTATGAGTGTACGCACAGAATGAAGAAATTTGAAACTTAAAAGATGCAAAATGAACAAATGGCGGCCTCTTGAATAAAAAGTTTACTGTTTCCAACGAAATTTTGCCTCAAATGTCTAAAAAAAAGTTATTTATTTAAACAATATCATTATACTAATAACTTAGTACTATGAAGAAAATGTTCACAAATATCCGTGCACGAGGCCAAGTCGATTGGTTGAATATTTTTTTAGTTACATTGCCCGCAAAGTATGAAACTGTCGTTTCGAGAAAAACACATTTCAAGTTTTGTGGTAGCCTGGCGCTCCGTAGCAAAACCGGCTATATCCGCTATAATTTTTCGAATTTCGTTTTGCGGCTTTGGGAACATATTGTCGTGATGTTCAACTATTGATTTATGCAAAAAAAAAATCGATTTCTTCGATCCGCTACACCAGGCTCCCCCCTTAAACTGATAGGATGATCAAATATCTGTATGTATTTTGTAATAAAGGAAATTTTCACACATTGTTTAAAATATATATAAATATATATATATATATTTTAAACAATATGTGAAACTTTCCTTTATTACAAAATACATACAGATATTTAAGCAAAACTAAAAACAACACAAAACTAAATGAAAATGACCGTATTCGTCAGCGCAATGTACTTCGGTTCCGTTGACGATTGAAACAAAATCGGTTAAATCAAAGAGTTCTGTTACAAATGACTACACTTACAAAAAAAATACTATTGTATAGTTTAGTACTTTTATTGTATTATTAAAACACGGATCCAACCAATTGGTGGAACCATCAAAAAGCATCTTTCTCTGCGTTTAATTTGAACGTTTTACAATAATAGTGGTTGCACAAAATAAGATATAATATCAAGGACTTGGATTTAACTTCATTACTATTAAACACAACAGCCTTCAGCTTCGAGGCTTGAGCCTCAGTGCTTGAACCTCGAACTACGAGAGCTCGAGCTTCATATGATATTAGCCTTAAAGTCTCAGTCATTAAGGTTAAGGCTTAAAGCTTTGAAGACTCGAGCTTTGTGCAACCCTATTATACAGTATGTTACGCCAAACGAAGTGGTCTACAGTGGCATGAATTTTTGTTCATCTTCGAGGACGTTTAGAAAGTTTTTATCAGTCCCCGATGAAAAATACAACAGATTAAAAGTAAACGACGCCTTGATCAAGGTGTGCGGATGAAACGATCAAACTGACAGAGATAATACCCTTATCGCAGACATTGTTTGGAAAAAACAGAATCAGTTAAGTCCAATGTGATAGCGAAAGTGTTCTCCGACGTAGACTGAAGTTCCTCCTTCTGTTCCTCTGCGCTTGCTTCGCGACTAAGTCGAAATAAAGGGCGATAAAAATTGGAACGAATTTCTAGAAGTAAGCTGAAAGCGACGAGAAGAAGTGGGATGGAAACGCGAGGCGCTGTATAATCCCTATCTTGATTTCCGTTTGCTAATTGCCACCGATAAATTGAGCCTTTCATCTCGGTTAACGGCCGCTTTGATGATCAATAATGGCAGTCCTTTGAATCGAGGGTAACTCCCTCGTTCAAATTTTAAATTGCATTAGAAACGACATTGTGGCTCTCAACTGGAAGCTAAGCTACTGTAATTAAGCATTCCGCGCGCACTCCACCTATGCTTACGTTGAGAAAAAAATAGAGCCTTCGATTTTCCTCGTGAGAAACAGTGCCTCGGGGGAAAGAAATCCACTTTCACCTAATTCGCCATTATTCTATCAGGAAAAATAAAAGCCATCACTTTGCATTGTAACTTAAGGATACAAATTACCGAAGAAGGTCCTCCCTCGCAGGGAATGCAATTGCATAAACGAATTTACATCGAGTATATACTGTAGGGGAATTTTTAGCATCGTAGGTTTCGTAGAATAAAGAAAGAGAAACAATTTTATTAATCTTCAGCTTTGCAGCGCTAATCAATAATTGTTGCTTCCTCACTGCTTGAAGAAATAAATTTCCAGTTGATTCTCGCTTGCTTTTCAGCTGCACTTCAACTTCGAGTACACCTAGAATTGAAATGTTTCCTTAAATTTTTGTTTGCTCCTGCGACCGAATCGCGGCTCAGGCGCGTTAAACTATAATTTCCGTTTCTAGTGCATTATCACCCTGGCACTCCTGATGATAGAGGATGTCTACGTGCTAATCAATTATGTCAGCTTCGTTGAGGCACTATTCACCACGCTCTCCGTATCTGGCCTCCTCTGGCTTCGCTACAAAAGCCCCGACCGTGAACGACCGATAAAGGTACGTGACAGAATTTTTCCTTTCTCCTAACTCACGGTGATATTCCCGTAAATGTGAATGATCGTTCCGGCTGCGATGATAAAGAAAAATAACGTGTCTCATTCTCTTGTGCTCCCGTTGCAGGTCTCCATCGTTCTGCCAATTATCTTCTTCATAATTTGCGCTTTCCTGGTCACCTTTCCCTGCTACGCGTCGCCGTGGGAAGTTGGTGTTGGAGTGATAATAATCTTGTCGGGCATTCCTGTGTACTGGATCTTCATTCATTGGAAGAAGAAGCCTAAGTGGATCATAAGGGCGTCTCGTAAGTGGCGGTCATTTTTATTCAAGTTAATTGTACTCACGGTACAGTAGGTAGTGGGCAAAAGGAAGTGTAAACTGTAAGAGACAGTCTGAAAATTTACATGTATCCCACGGCTTGAAGGGTTGTCAGAATGTCGACTAAGTGATCACTGGACACTGATACCAATATAATCCCTAAAACTTAGCATGGAATTAGTTATGCAGGCATGTAAAAGTATGAGACTTAAACTTTCCGTTTGACCACCATTATGTGTATACAATGGTCACCAGACAGTTCTTAAAGTTGTTAGAGGGAGGATTTTACAGAATAGATGCATATGAATCGTTAAAAATTCTTAAAAATAATTAAAAATCTGAGTAAAGAGTTAGTAGAAAATATGTAATCTTATATTTTCCTCTGATCGGTGTATACACCTCGTTTGGATATGTCTCTTCAACTAATAATGGCAGGTTTTCAATTTTTTTTTCTCCCCCCCCCCCCCCCCCATATTTACCAGCGGCCATGTCCGTGATGGGGTAACCTGTTCTCGTTAGATCACCGAAGTTAAGCATCACGGGGCGGGTACTGGGGAAAGATGGGTGACCGGACCGGGGTTTCCCACCTCTCTCCCGGTGCGCCGCTGCTGCTGGGACCCGAAGGCGAGAGGAGGGAGAAAGGAAAATGACTAATGTTCGTTGGGCAATATAAGCAAAATGCTTGAAACGCCATCCTGTGTAAATGACGCAGGAAAAGCAAAAATACAAATACAATTTTTCAGAGTTCTGAAACATTTTTCTTATTTTTATATCCACTTCAACCCACAACTTCTCAAGTGAGTTTAGGTGCAATGACTGTGAAGACCATGGTCTGCACTGCATTATTGTTTCCTAATTCTTTTAAGTGGTTCGCACAGACCTTTGAAGTGCGGTACATAATAATCAGTTCGCTCAAAATAAGCAAGTGTCTGGTGACTTATATGCAGATGGAAGTGAACATGTATGTGTATCTGCATTCTTAATCATCGTAACTGCCCATACCTTCCTCCAAGAGAGTACTTTCCTATCCTTCGGTGCAACGTGCTCACATCTGCACAACTACTGATCTTGTTTCGCAAACGACTGGTATAGAATTCACACACACTCTATCGGGATTTGAGATTAGGTATTTCGCAATGCTCATACTGGATTTGAATACATTCTACCAGGCTTCAGCACTGCTTTCATTATGCTTGCTAGCAGCCATAGCTGCATGCGTAATAACTGTTTTGCTATTTGTTGCAGACAATTTCAACACAATATGCGCGAAACTGTTCATGTGCGTGCAAGAGGAGAAAACCAATTGACCACAAAGTGTCCTTTCATCCCTAATGTAGTTTTATACGAAATTCGTGTACTATGTACGTGCTGAATCAATCCAGCGATTTGCTTGCAATCGCGGCTGTTTATTGCGCAGATTGCGCAGAGACCAAGTAATAATCGTCTCTAATGAGCTGAGCACGACATTCCAGTAAAGTCTATTGCTTCCAGCAGAATTTCTATGTAAATGAACCAATTGTACGTACAACGGTGTTCAGGAACCATGTTTTTATACACAAGTATGTATGGCACGTACAATAAGATTTCCATCAGTTGTGTCAATTATCAAATTCCTCTATTAGTAGCAATAACGAATTTTATACCGACATCTACTCATAAGAATCGTATGACGTAACTACAGGATATTACCTAGATCTAATCTAAACGAATTATGTACCCCTTATTTCACGTTTACTTTTATTTATCAAATGTTCTTTTATTAATACAGGTTGTTTCAAAATTATAACTTACGTAAATTTAACTTGCTAATGGGACATGTAAAAAGGAGCAAAAGGATCTTAGTAAATATGCATACGTTCGGAATTGAGAATCACTTAAACACATTTTTCTACTTTTGTAAATTTGTAGGATTAGTCAATTGCTACTCTACGATACGCTGTATCTCCAAAATTGTACGAATCAATACCATCTGGGTATACTACTTAATTATCAAAATGGTATAAAATTAGAAACGATTGCTTTTCTAACATATGTTTATTGAGACTTCCTTCGTTCCCTTTTATGATTTATACTAGGTGCTTAAGGTTGGACCCACAATTCTGAAACACCCTGTATATATCCAGCTCACAAAATTGTATGTACATTGCATCTTGTAGATAACAGATCTACATCGAGTCATAAGACTGTTCAAAATATCCATTTTAGTACGAGTACCTAGAAAATGTTTTGTGTGGCGACCAAAATATAATTGACAACACGCAAGATGTTTGTCAACGCACACAGAATCTGTTCGGATCATGATCATGTGTCCAGGAAAATTTTATGCTCAATTAACTTCACCTGGTTTTCCTTATGAATAATCATGAATAATTACGTTTGAGTATTATAATGATTATTACAGTAATGGCAGATCTATCAAGTGGGCATGCATAATATTGTAATATAAATAACGTAGACCTGCATATTTAATATCTATTTAATTGTACATATATGATGCGAGTAATGATAAATTATTTATGATTATTCATATACCGACGAATTGTTTCGTTCGATAAGTGAACACTACTCGTATTGTGATTAAATTATTAATAACAAGTGTTACGTATCTGCCAAATCTGCCAAACTTCGTTGGTTGATTGTATTTATCAATAGGCTATTTATAAAATATCCAGTTTCATTTTTGTACTAACGCGAACCAAGCTTTTTTAATTCGTGTTTGTATTTCTTGCTATTGTTATTTTTAACTGTACCATACGTCTGGTCAAATTATGCATTTAAGTATAGGAAAATGAAATGACGGAATGACATTTTGCTCACCGTAGTAAGAAGTACCGAATACTTTATATAGGGAATGTAAAAGAATAGCTGCAAGAAGTAATATTTTGTACTCTGTGTATACTTGTATTCTGTGTATAACTGCACCGAGTATTTAAAAATGTTCGCAGTTGAATCTGTGTCATCGCTACAATCATTCAGTGATTCTTTTTCTTCTAAGAACACTGCGTTTGAGCAATTACAACGATCCGTGAATGTGTTCAACAAGATAATGACTGATGATGTGCCTTGTGTGTCGTGCAAGCAATGAAAATTATTCCTTAATGTAAATTGCCTGAAAAGACTAACATCTGTTCGGAACATATTGTTAAATGTATATAGTCTTTCGAACTTTATGCTGTTAAACAGCCCACATTACAGGGTCGCGTTAATTCTTTTGGAGGCCCTAAGCGCAACATCGTTATGAGACCTTAAGGGGACTAGGCAGTCAGATCGCTCGAGAATCAAGTATTTTTTGCGAATTAATTACAAGGAGATGAATACAAATTGTGACTAGTACTTTAGGGTAATGTTTGTTAATACTATAAACAGTAAAAGAAAAATTATTTGAATATATACATATGTATGACAGCGCTACAGTTGCCTGATACGTAGATGTTTTGTCTGGAGCCGCTGTAATTTTGCAGTGATTCTGACCGTAAAAAAATTGAATTGTGAAATATCCTCTGAAATTGATACTTTGTCCAGGCCCCCATTCTGCCCTTAACCTATTAGAAAAGAAAAAAATAAAAATTATAAGTATAGCGGTTGTAAAACGATAAATTTTAAAGAAATGTGATTTTTCACCAGGGAGAAGAGCCATTTTAATTTTTTTTTTGTCAAAATAGGAGTTTTTACAGACTTATGCTTAGGTTCAGGTCGTCACTTGACATGTTTCACATATGTAAATTTTTTTTCAAATCGATTTGTACCTCCGTTTTTTCGCAATCACTGCAAAACGAAGAGGAAATATGATTCCGAGAAAAACGCGTTTAAAGTTTCGAAAGAGGAATTAGCCTACCTTTTCGGCTGTAAAATCCATAATTTTGCGAATTGTAACACAAACCAAACGGCATTTTACTCGGGAAGGGCGGTACTTTCGAAAAGTGCAAAAAATCGAGATTATGACTGCCTAGTTCCCTTAAAAGAACAAGAGTATTTTAGTTAAATCAAATGCTGACACATTTTTAAAATGTGGCCCCATAGAGAGTGAGACCTAATGCGCCTTATGGTATGTGCGGCCCCAGCTCATACATTAAACTCTAATTGATGTTAGTTCTTTTTTTTACGAAGAGTGCATTTTCAACATTAAGTTCTGATATGAACTGGTGATTAGACCAATTTAAATGCAAATACATATATTGAGAGACATTGCTGTTGCCGCATTGACAGTGTGTGAATCATTGGTCCTAGATTGTAGTGGCTAATAGGTTTTAATACTGTGTTTCTTTACATTACAAATGAAATATAAAATCTTTTTTAAGAACTGCAAGATGTTAATTTACACAGTGATAACTCACTGTGTTTTGCACTGTGATGAATTTTAGATTTTTCATGACGAAATGATAAAGAAAGTAGTATGTCAGATATGCATGACAATGAGATACGTGCACAGATGTGAGAACTATAAGCTTTAGAATATTGTAACGATAGGCATAATAAACAATATATTAATTAGAACAGATATTTTTATTTAAATAATTTGTTGCTCGTTATGTGGAGGTAAAAACAGTTCAAACGAAGTCGTAAATTATAAATGGAATCTTTACTACAGTACAGTATGTTTTAAGTATTGGTATGTACAAATAATGTGACATAATTGTTAATGCCAGGGTAAATTGAAGAAATTATAATTACGCCTCGAAGTTATCAGTATTTCAGATATTGCAAAAGTTGCCTGCGGGATGAGACATAAAATTAATTCTACTTGACTTGTAGATTTCGACTATTAGTGGTAGTGTCTTGATGAGTGGCATTAAAGCTAAGACGCTGGAAGTTTCGGTAAATAAACAAGATGCTCTTCTATAATCTGCTAACATCATTGCATTACGTTTACTTTAGGTCAATTCATTTTTTCAATTTATATCCGTTACCTGTTTATGGTGTTAATTATCCTGATATTATGTTAATGGAAATTCTGTTTATTTGCAGGGTTGCTAATTTTAACCTTATCCTCTAGAGTCTAGAATAAGAGAGGACTGGAGATATGGAAGATAACACGTGTTATAGAAATTTCATCCGATTCATTACAAAACTGGCGCAAAACCGACTAACCCTCTCGATAATCTGGCTACGGTAAACTCCATCACCACCCATTCACCCTAGTGCTCCTTAAAAATTCGCTATCGTTTCCTCCATTCCTTTTTTAACTATTCTACAGTCATAATACGACTGTATGCTTACATAGAAAGAAAAAGAAACGAACGAAACTCGCGCTTAAAATCCTGCATCCAGCGGTTTCCCGTTCTCTGATAACATCCATGTGTTTCTCGTTTGTCGAAGTGTTTCAGAGGGTCAACCCTCGGCAAGCGGTGGTGTTACCCAACCGTACTTCTCGTGGGTTTTCACAAGACTCCTGAAGGATTCTTCGGCGGAGCGTCTGTTGAACTCTTTGTTCGTCTTTGACTTCCTCGCCACGCGACCCTGAATAATCCAACATATTTAAGGAACTTTACCAAACAATTTCACATTACCCCCTTGGGTGCTATGAGCGTACCAGTTCGTTCAATGCATGCGCTGTGTACGGGGAACGCCCATGTGCGTTCAGCGACTATGATTAAAAGATGCGCAGGGGTTGAAACGGTTCCGAGAATAACTGCTTCAAACTGTTATATATCGGTTCTAACTGAAACAGTTATGAAGAACCGATATTCTGAATAACTGTTACAAGGAACCGAAATTTCTGGCTATGTCGATTTCGGTTACGGTTCCGCAGAACCGATATTATATCGGTTTTATAACAGTAATGTATCCTATCTGCTACGCATCGGGTATGCCTAGCACGTTCCAAAATATTTACGATCAAAATCGCACTTTGTAAATGGAAATTCGATTTGTTCATAAGTCTTTTTATCGCTGGGCCTCTGGTGTCTTTCTTTTCAAAACTCCATCAATGCAGGAAAAGCCGAAGTGAAAGACAGCATCTGTAAATTAAGTATTGAAAAGGGAGATTCTAGATAGAGAGGCCCAACGATGAAGGATCTTATGAACAAACGCGAAGAGTGATTCTCTGAGTCGGAGGGTTTAAGACCAATTGGCCAGAGTCACTTGTATTCCTGAGCTAGTGGCGAGCACGTTGAATTTAATACAAAAATATTATATTTCGCAGCGAGACACGTTTTCGTCCTCGAGAAACTGTTTTTATTAAAAAAAGAATAGTTAATAATCTACATAATATAAAATTAGTAGTAAGTTTGTACATATTAGGAAAGTTATTGCTGTTAGTGTTAGCAATACCTTAAATTAAGTGTCAAATTAATATTAGTCGTAGTGTATAATAGTTATTAGTGATATTTAAAAACATATCGACATAATGGGCCGAAAGAAATGCGACATTGTTCGTCAGTATTTTGAAACGTGCGATGACAGAATGAAAATGCGATGTACAGTTGGAAGTTGCTCTGCAACAATTTCGGTATGTACATACAATTTACTTTGTTTAAATTTTTAGACACTTAAGGGGGCACGCCACATTAATAAGGGTTTAACTTAAACGTATCTTAAAAAAAAATTATTTCAAACTACTTTTGAGAATCAATTTATTCTTCACAGATTTATTATTTAATCATAATTTAAAAGGTGCTTACGCATGGTTGAGGCGAGCCCATAGCGAGAGTTTACTGTATAACCGATATATAACCGGAACCGAAACCGATATAAGCCAGAACCGTTTTCACTCATAACTGTTTCGAGAACCAAAACCGATATCATAACTGTTTTTAACCCCTGAAGATGCGACTAGGGGAGCGTTCGAATAGTCAGCACCCAAAGGGTTAATTGATTTTTTAATTTTATCGGGACAGTAGATTGTCTATGTCTATGATTTTGTAAAGTGTACAGTGAATGCTGAAAGTCACCATACATCTTATTACAATGAGAATAATAAATTTTTAAAAAAACTGAAAAAACGCGATAACTTTAAGGGCTGATTTCACCCCCGTCAGAGTGAATTTCCGTGGAGAAAGAATCTCAAGCATAAATGTGTTATGCTGCATATTTCACGTAGAACGTCGAACTACGGTTCTGGCTCTGACGCCATCTGACAAGGAAAGTTCGGTTACCCCAACATTCCAATTTTTTTTTAAACTGCAGATTTGTGGAGGACCTCAATAGAAGTATCAGGCAATTTTTTGTTTGTGCACATTTTCCGGTTCTCAGGGTGAAAACACTCCCTAAAGGTTAACGAGTGTGTTCCTATATTTCAGTATATGCATCTTGGAAACGATATATAAAAAAACTGTTATAAACAAAATTTAATGGTTATTTGTGCTGTATAAAACTATGTAATCAAATTGTTTAAAATTTATGAGGTGGAGAACATTTTCCTGTTTAAATAGCAAATCTTCAACAATTTGATTACACAGTTTAATAAGTTATAAAAAGCCGTTAAATTTTCATTGTGATAATTTTGTATATCTAGGGTCAGGTGGGCTAGAGTGTAACAAAAAAGTTAATAATGATTGTAGACAACGCAATGTAAAATAAATTAATTTTTCTTTTGGACTTAAACATTCAACAGTTTTGGTCCATCAAATCAGAATTAGCAGGTGTTAACAATTATCCTTAAAAGCTAATCAATTTGACCCTTTTCTGAGATCACATAATTGTTACATCGTGCCCCAGATCTGTGGTACAGTTTAGGAGCCTTAGGGGCACAATGTAACAGACTAGAACACATATATAACAATTGCACAAAATTTTCAAAATACCAATAAAATTCAAAAAAATCTTTAACTCAAATTATGCGTTATATCTTTTCAAGATGTTATCTGGATATGAATAAGAATGTGCATGACGTTTTGTCTTAGTTGCCATTTTAGGAAATGGCAATAAGTTACACTGTGCCCCCTACCGTATAAACATCAAAATATCAACTGCTATTTTATAAGGTTCGAATACCGGTAAACTTTATTGTTATATCAAGCAACTAATATATGTAGTTTGTTTACAAAATATTATTACTTACCAGAATTACTGTATGTTGGAATAGAAACAAAAATCTCTTTAAGCACGGAAAAACCTATTTTCATAGGTATTATCACGGGAAAGGTACGATGCCGACAAATGACAACTGAATCAAGGTGACGGCAGCTGCGTTTGTCACAAACGTAGAATGACGCAATAAAGATGTTACAAAGAAGCAGAAATACTTCCACTGTTATACTGTGCCCCGTGTTACAATCTACCTCACCTGACCCTACTATAGTTTTCAAGATATACAGGGAAGTAGGAAATCACACATTAACTTTTAAGGGGTGTTTTCACCCTGAAGAACCGAAAATGGACAGAAACGAAAAATCGCCTGAAACTCCTATTGAAGTGCTCTACAACCCCGCGCTGCTTTAAAAAAATCGTAATGTTCGGGTAACCGAGCTTTCCTTGTGAGTCAATTTTGCACACTTCCATGTGACCTTCTCCCTGGCACGCCACGCATAATTTCGCTTTACTGATGTCGTTACTGGTCTTTTTGAACTCCCAGTAGCTTCGCTTTCCGCCCTGAGCCTAAGCACTAACTCGTCGGTCTCTGTAGTACATACTACGTTTGAACGGGTTGTGTTAGCAACAAACTTACGTAGTACCTCAGTTCGTAGCGTGATTGCTGCGGTATCGGACGTGTGTTACGCGTTGTTTTTACAGTAAATAAAAATTTTTGTTATAGGACTTAATAACAGTTCGTGAGTACAATTATTTGCAAAATGCCAAAAAAAAAAACAAGACGCAAAATACGGGGTGATTCTCTAGCGAGAGTCGTCAAAGGCAATGTCGCCAGCAATCATGCGCCTCGCTGAGTTTCGTGGTCTTCGATACTCGAAACCAGCGGGACCATACAATGTTGCGCACTAAGTAGTGACGAATCTGAAGTTCTGCATTTCTAATCAGATCTTTGCGAAAGTGTCGTCGATCGATTCCTTAAGTTTTCCCGACGAAATTGGCACCAAAAACGATATAATTCGGACCATAATTAAGGAAATTAGATGGAAAATTGATTTGCATAACGTAAAATTAGCTTCGTCAAACAATAGTCCGATTCACGTGACATTTGGTACGATTTTCATTGCATAAACATAAGGAACCCATTTGTCTCACTGCCATATAGATTCGATGAAGAAAAAAAAAGAATTTCATTTTTCGCATAAGCTGTGAATCATTGCGTGAGCGACCGTCGAAACCCAACAAAGATGAAACGGCACCTCGCGGTCGAACGACAAATATAGCTGAAATCAAATCTCGTTAATTTTCGCGACGCTGCCAGCTCGCGCAAATTCAACTGATAATAGTTCATATAGTTTTAGATGCTGTGTTCCTTCCTCTATCTAACGCCATAAAAATCATCTCTCTACCTTTTTCCGTTCTCGAGCAGTAACGGCGCAACGGAGTTGCACTTTTCGTGACATCCAATTCTCACATTTGCCCCCCATACCCGTTGCGTAGGTATATAGTGCGGGAAAAGGCGTAGTTCTACGTCAAAAGAATTAAGTAGTACTCTATATTCACACGAAATTTCTTTAAAATCTGAATTTTCGGGTTGTGAACGTTTCCTTAGGCATTAAGCCCCGTTACGCACTTGCGACAAGTTGCCGGCAACTTGGTCGACAAGAGACTAGAAACCTTTGTTGTTCCCTACGACCAAGTGCGTACGAACTCATATATTCCCGTGTACTTCGTGGTCGTCAGCGACCTGGTCGCCAGCAACTTGTCGCAAGTGCGCAACGGGGCTAATACATCATTTTAGCCCCGTTGCGCACTTGCGACCAGTCGCCGACGACCACAAGGTGCATGGGGACATATGAGTTCGTACGCACTTAGTTGCGACGACCAGCGAGTCGTCCGCAACTACAAAAACGTGAGCGATGCACGGGAGACCAAGTGGTCGCGGCGACCAACGAGGTGCCTTGATTCCAATGCACGCGTTCACACGACGAGCGACTTTGTTGGCGACCAGACACCTGCAAGCAACGAAATGAGTTTCGACACGCAGAAATTTATTTTGCAAATTGAATCTCGAAAGGCAATTTGGGACTTGTCATATAATGAATACCCCAATCGTGATATTTAAAAAAAAATCAATAAGAAGAAATGGTGCATTTATTTGAGAATAAGAAAACCAGTAAACATTCCTTTTTGACGGCGTTCTTCCAAAATAGGATGCACCCAATATCGCCTCTTCTTTTTCTTTTTTTTTTCAATGTACTTCATAATTACAACAGTCTCCTCGACGTCCATTCTGTTTGGCGCTCTCTACAAAACGGATAGGTATCGAGTTGCTCGGTCTGGTCGGTTCGTTTGGTTGCCCAATTTCTGGTCTCTCGGCGACCAAGTTGCCGGCGACTGGTCGCAAGTGCGTAACGGGGCTAACACATCAGTGGAAAAATTATAATATGATGTACAGAGACTTTCTGAATTCACTATAGAAGCATCTTTTATTTAGATAGATCATGCTTAGGAATTAAGTGCTCTTTTCGGCCGATTTTCAGAAGCAACGCCCTCTTTCTCTCACTGCGCGTCTTAGCCACCGCGGCTGCCGCGCTGTTCGGAGCTCCTCAGGCCAGTACCCACCATGTGAACCGCGCGTGGCGCGTTGACAAAATAAAAACGCATCGACAATCGTACTCTCTGGGACGATGTGGAAACCTATTGATACAATGTCGCCCTATTATGCCACGCGCGGTTCACGTGGTAAGCGCCTGAGGTGGCTCGAGCGTTACGACCGTCGCGGGGGCCAAGGCGCACGGCGGGAGAAAAGAGCACTTAATTCTCAAACCTGAAATAGACAAAGTTAAAGGCGTTTCACCTGGCCTTTAACGATGCTGGCGGCGAATTGCGTTATCACAGCCTCGATCGTGTACGCGCTAGCCCATCCTCTGGGTGTGAGCAGCTCCATACAGATAGCACCACCCTCCATCACGAATCCTTTCTCAATACGGGGCGAAATAACGCGCATAAAAGGGGGCGCGAACGGGAAGTTCTCGGGGAATACCACGTGCAGAAGTATGTAAGGTATATTAAGCTCCCTCATGTCGGCTGCTAATTCACTCTCCGGATCGATTTTGTGCAGTCTCACGTGCCACTCGAAAAGATTGTCGTTGACCAGCTCCGCAGTGAAGGTCGACTCGAGCCGATGCTGCGTCCTCTGGATCTCGCTCAGCTCCTTCATTAGACGACGCAGGCGAACCCTCTTGTCTGGCACGACGACAGTGCTCTAGAACAATTTTACAATCCCGATTATTATACTATATTAACGATAGAAGCTACAGGGTAGATAAATTATGTTCCACAATTGTGCTTAAGTATTGTTGAAATTAGTGATACCACAGTTGTTTCAGGCAGAGTTGCGGAATAACGAAGAAAACATTGTACAGTGGTTATAATTATTATGTGCAAGAAAGACATATTATTATTATTATTATTATGCAGCTCTGTAGGCGAAAACCTTTTAGACATTAAGGTTGGGGGCACACGAGCGTTTTTTTCGACGTCCGTCGCGACGGATCTCAATTTTAACGGACGTACTTGTGTAATGTACTGACCCTTTACTTATCTGGCTATCTCTGCAAACATGAATCGGAGTAACTACTTTTTAGCTATGTAAACTACTGCTGCGTAAATGTAAACACTGCGTCATCCCTGCGACCCATCGTCATGTTAGCTAATGCGTCACCTACCCAAAATCCTGCAGTTCTGCCCTATCCCGTCATCCCCTCTCTTACATTCCTACACCTTTAAAATCACATTGCATTCCCTTATTCAAGAGCATTACTGTTTCAAGAGCCACCAGTCTCAGTCACGGAGTCCAGTTCGAAACAGTTGAATCTCCAATATCTTTAATTTAGTTGAATAAATATCTTTATAAATATTATTCATAAAAGGTAGTTCAATTATCCTTCTGTCCATTACACGTGTACCCCGGACATGAGCGTTGATTCTTTTGCGTCAGTTCAGTACGTGACGTACTTATATTTGAAGAACAGGCGAAAGCATTCATTCACGCATTCCCCACTCGCGCACAATAAACTATTCATTTATAACCCACACATTTTTTTTTGCTATAGTTAAACCGGCGGCTTGGTCGGTAAGAAACCAGAAACCATTGTTGTTCGCCGCAACGCCGTGCGTAAAGCCTCGT
Source organism: Andrena cerasifolii (assembly GCF_050908995.1). Taxonomy (NCBI): domain Eukaryota; kingdom Metazoa; phylum Arthropoda; class Insecta; order Hymenoptera; family Andrenidae; genus Andrena; species Andrena cerasifolii. The sequence continues at coordinate 1,897,863 of NC_135118.1, forward strand.
GGCCACTAGCAATGTCAGCACTGTGTAAACACGCCTGAGAGTAACTCTAGCAAGTTCTAATTACTTGCGACAGTTGGTCTCAGCAAGTGAATTCTGTCATAGTGTAGACACCCGATAATCTTTCTCTCACAGAGAAAGATTTTACTTCCAAACGAATTGGAAATTTTTGGCGAGAGTAGAAAGCAAATAGGTGGACCATAGTATTCGGTCTCGAATCTACGTGCACGCCAGCATTTTTGTGTCAGTTTTACTGATGCTCGATCCAACTAATTCTAACAGATAGCCAAATACTTCTGCTGTCATTCGCAAGACATTGGCCAGTTGACGAGGATCTTCCGATCTTAATTCGGACATCAGTGATTTGTGAGTTCCAAGATCACATCTTCTTAAAATCCAATCTCTCGTCCAAATTCGTTTTTTCTTTTGTTAACAAAAGTAACACTGTACATGCAGCAGCATATCTTGTTTGTTGCACTGACATTTTAATATACACTTTACGTATTCACTACTCGATTTCGACTCTCAGGGCTCAGGAGTAACCCTGCAGTGTACACACGCAAGACATATTTTCCTCAAGATTTTTCTCGCCACTACTTGCAGGCAAGAACTTGCGTAAAAAAATGCTGTAGTGTAAACACTCATGCAAGTTTCTTGCGCAATAAATGTCGCAAGTTTATTGCTAGTGGCCACGAGGCTTAAGGACTCGTATTCTCGTGTACATACATACCTCGTGGCCATCGGTGACTGATCGATATTGCGTAGAATTTTACAGAACGATGACCACGCGACAGATCACTGACGGTACGTTCGTGTGCCGTGCTACATTCACAAGTATGTAGGGTTGCAATAATTGCCAAGCATTGATACGGGACGTTTAAGTGCTAAGTAAATAAAACATGAAAAGAGTGGGTAGGTAATGGTTTATTTGACTCTGTGAGTATAGTGCCTCTACGAGCTATAGTGACTTAGGTGCGAGGTCACTCAGTAGGGTCTTAATCGATACCCTGCTGGGTACGGGTCGCCAAACGTGCCCCCTACTCCCTCTTGCAGGACTGTGTTTAGGGAAGACCAGGACAAAACCGGGGTCCTAAAGGGTAAAATCTCCAAAATTACCTGAAGCATGCAGTGATTTCAATTTAAAATAAGTTGTTAATATAAAATAATTTATATTGCAACTGTTCTAATGCTGTACATATACTTTACTACAATGGATTTGTATTTAATATCTGCTGACAATGAGACAATTTTTAATAGCCAGTAGCAAAGCTTAATCGATGTCTTTTAATAATGATAATCAATTTCTTTTTTATTTTATTAAAATCGAAATTGTAACACTTAATCTCTTTGTCCTGGTCTTCCCTAAACAGAGTCCTGCAAGAGGTCACGTTTAGCGGCCCATACCCAGCAGGATATCGGTTAACACCCCGCGGAGTGGCCTCACACCTAAGTCACTATAGCTCGTAGAGGCACTATACTAGTAAAATACGGTCACGGGAACAGTGAAATACGGTACGTCTGGCAAGCCTATAAATTTATATAATGCAAAACGTGCGTCGACGTGTTCCATCGTCTGTTATAGCATAAATACGTCGTTTGAAAAATTAACGCACGTTGCACCGTCCGTTGAAAGTAACGTACAGTTCCTAGTGTGCGGGCTCTAGTATACTGCAATGTATATCTGCAACGCACCTTCGTCACGTCCGTCGCGACGGACGTCGAAGCAACGCTCGTGTGCCCCCAGCCTATTATTTTTTAGTAACATCGTAACTTCAACATTCATTTTGTAGTCAACACTTAATTTGTTGCGGCCGCGTCGTGAAAACACGCCGAGGAATTTCCGCACAGTTTTGGGGTACGTACATAGATACTTTCACGTGAATATTTTTGGAAAAGCACAGAAACTATTGTCAAAGAGTTCCCGAATGTTTACTTTGAAACCAACTCGAACTCGAAGTTCGTTTTATATTTTAACGCTTCAGCGACCCGTCGCGCCGCGCCAAAGGCAGTCGAACCTGGGATAAGTTATTTATTAACGAAAATTTGATTTTCTATATTTTCTACTATATCTTTATGAGAGGTTTACCAATGTATTAGTGAGGTTTCACCCCACTCGGACTGTTTTCAATCATACGTGATGCACAATTGACCTACGGAATTTAATAGTGATTCCAATTACGTATGATTAAAAATAGTCGAAATGAGATCGTGTTTGGACTGATTTTCATCGTAAAACCGTCGCCCGTCTATTCGTAGTACATATTTTCATGAAGAACTAATAGAGAATGTAAAAATTTGAATTTAATTTGAATTCGCGACTCGAGAAAGTCTAACCATCTTGTTGGAACGGCACTTCGTAAAACCTGATGCCATTCACGGAACAAAGAAAAAGAGAATAGCCAACTAACAAGGGTATCTTCCAGTGACGTAGCCTGGACCGCTTGTGCCCTGCGTAACAAATATATTAGTAAAATAGTTATAAAGTTGCTCAGTAAAAACATTAATTTAGCGCATTTTTTGTTTTTTTGAAGTCGATTTTAATTTTTTTTCAATTTTTTACTTTGTACTTTTTAGTTATTTAAGTCATACAACTACATTTATTTAAATAATATAATATATATTATAATATAAATATAACATGCAATACAATATATATCTACCCTATATCTATAAAATCATATGTGACGACGATTTCATTGTTTTCTATCGATTTTGGCACGTTTTCTGTAACGCTTTTAGGCCGGTATTCATAGTCGCTACTTATTCTTAAGCAAATGCTTAAGCATGCGGTATCCTCTACTAACCTAGTAGCTAGTAAAGGATGCCAAATGCTTAAAGCATTTGCTTAAGAATGTTATGTTATGTTTTATTGTTTTCCTGCGTTTTAAGCAGGATGGCGTTTCAAGCTTATTTTTGCTTATATTGTGCCCAACGAACTATAGTCCCATTTTTTCCCCCCTCCTCTCTCCTTTGGGTCCCAGCAACAGTAGCGCACCGGGAGAAAGGTGGGTCTCCCATCTTTCTCCCAGTATAGTGCCTATACGAGCTATAGTGACTTAGGTGTGAAGTCACTCAGCGGGGTCTTACCCGACACCCTGCTGGGTACTGGCCGCTAAACGTGCCCCCCTACTACCTCTTGCAGGACTGTATTTAGAGAAGACCAGGACAAAACCGGCGCCTTAGAGCCTTAGAGCCTTAGAGCCTTAGAGCTCTAGGTTATGTCCTGGTCTTCTCTAAATACAGTCCTGCAAGAGGTAGTAGGGGGGCACGTTTAGCGGCCAGTACCCAGCAGGGTGTCGGGTAAGACCCCGCTGAGTGACTTCACACCTAAGTCACTATAGCTCGTATAGGCACTATACACCGCCCCGTGATGCTTAACTTCGCTGATCTAACGGGAACCGGTGTTTTCCATCACGGCTACGGCCGCTGGTAATTTCCTTAAGAATAAGTAGCGACTATGAATACCGGCCTTAATGTCACGTTTTTTGTAACGCTACAAATTGGGGATATTATAAATAATACAGATACGTGTTTGGTGTTCTTCCCGTCGTCATTTATACAGGTTTAATGGAATACTGTTCGAATTTGAAATTCAAGTTTATTTGAAATTTAAGTTCATGTTGTGGTTTAAAATAATAACCAAAAAACCATGCAAGTCATTGTTTTTAATCGACCCGTTCTTTGTAACGCTTTAAAATGGAGGTTACTGTAAGTCACGCAGATGCGGTGAAGATCACGGTTAGGTCGCTATATTTTTATGCGTGATTAATTCAATTTTTCGACCACTTTTTATAGGTTTCTAAGGGTTTGTCAATTATATATTATATACCTCATTGTGTCGATAAGGTAGAGAATGACATGAAAATAATTCATGTTGAAATAAAAAAGATATGTTTGTTATATGTTACAACGTAGAGGGGACACGATTCCGAGCGATCGTTTTCGCTCCTTTCTTGCCGATGGCGAGAGCGAGATGGAACGAGAGCGAATCAAAGGGACTGAAAGCGAGCAGGAAACGGTACGAGACAGACGCCGCGTTGATATTTTGTCTCGCTTTGTTTTCGGACGCCTGGTACTCCGTCCTTTGTCTGTCCGCGCATACAATGTATTATAATGAAACAGATTTCTTATTTTTCGGTGTAACTTCAAAACTGCTTGACCGATTTTGATAATTCATTATCCACGACCTAACTTGATTGAAGCCAAACTAAATGCAATAAGTTTCACCAAAATCGGTTCAGTAGTTACGGAGAAATTCGCGGACGAACATAATACGTATTACATACATACAAACACCTCGAACTGAGAACCTCTTTCTTTTTGAAGTCGGTTAAAAATAATCACACCCTTGGGGCACGTCACTAGCGCCCCTTATGCTTACGGCACTGGTACCCTCCGTTTATCGTTCATCCTTTCGTAACTTTCTTTGTGTTAATCAGAAGCAACTATCATGTTTAGTGGCCCAAGAAAGGGTTTCAAATGTCATGGTCATGTCGTTATGAGCGTCTGCCATGAAAAGCTTTACTTACATACTTTCCACATCATTTTCATCGACTATAAATTATAAATGAAAATCCACTTTAAAAGATGAGATAGTTACCTGAGCAGAGTTCCCAGCAGATTTCTTCGATTTAAAGAAGCAACTGCCGTGGTTGGAGTTACTGGCACCTGAGTTCTCAGGTAACCCACCGTCGGAAGGTGTCACTGCGTCAGGGCGATGCCTGCTTAGAAGTCTCCTCGACGGGGAACTCGTAGAACTACTTGCTCCTTCCTGCTCGGCAATTTTTTCAGAGGAGCGAAAGAATTTCCGAAGTGCTGCTACCACCTTCTCCTTCGATCTTGTGGACATGATTCCCTCGTAATCCTGTTAACACTTTGGATGCTGTAAACACTTAGAAGAGGTCAGTTGAGATCGTAGCACCGTAAGGGTTATCATTCTGTAACGTCACTTGGCAGAATGGAGCATCGGCGTTTGTCAAAATAATAATTTGCGTCGTAATTATCGAACTGCGGGCGAGCATTTTCATCTATAAATTCCTTCGACAAATAAATTCTGCGCAAAATCTTTCGGCTCAGTTCTATTGTTTATCAGCATCACTTTAGGAATCCATGTAGGATGTCATCTTCCTCTAACGAATCAAATTTAAACGAGAATCTATAGTTGCGCAGAACGCGAGAATCTCACGTTATCGTTAAGATACCTGGAAACCATGTAAAAACGCAAGTGTTACCGTTATAAAAAGGACATCCGATAAAAGTTGCTAGAAGGTACAGTGAACGTCGCAACAGTTCGTCGCGGAATTCACGGGTTCGGTAGTTTGGTTCTCTTTCACTGGTCACTGTTCAGTGTTCACTCTTGCACAGAACGGTCAGGGGTTATTCCGCGAAGGCGCGTCTAATCGTTTGGAAGGAATCATTTTTACGTCGCTGGTATGAATCACATCGCCGTTGCGTTAAATATCCCGAGGAATGGATGTTAATTCGTGTAAGACCTGTGTATCAAATGCAAAGGCACGAGAGAGGAGAGACACAGTGAATACAATAGAATAACGCGCAGTCTCCACCCTCATTGAACTCGTCTAGCGCGTGGTTCGTAAAGGGTTGCTACCTCCTATGGACAGGGCCGTCTTACTAACCGTCACCTGTTACCCGCTAAATATTTATTAAACCCGAAAAAATTTGCCTCCTTTTCCATTCATAGGTTATGGAAAATATTTCAGAGTATATACTTATTTATTATGTATTATGTCGATATTATTATATTAGTATGTTACATGTTTGTAAGTATGTGTATATGGGAATGAGAATAGCGTGTTTAGGAAAATATAGAAAACTTTAGACACTTCCATATTCTTGATTCCTTAAGCAGATACTGTATGTACTTTAAGAATCCATCTCGTAAGGTCTGGCAAAGTTAACACAAGTTGTCACGCTTTTTCTCCGAGTCTCATAGGCTCCTTCTAAGATCATATAGGGCGTTCCAGAAATGCTGTTGTAAAGTCAGCTGATTAATGAAACTGCTACTACACAATGGAAAGAAATGAAGCTTTTTAATACATCTGCTCTTCTGCAGACTAATTATGAGGGTTTTATATTATTCTCTGTTCAATACAATTAATGTACATATAATAGAAAGACGGATGTTTTGAAATACAGTTCGTACCCTTTCTTTTGAAACTGCTTCGCTTCATTTAAACAAAGGGCTCTTTTTTGAGAAAATTTGTGTATTCGATAACGAGTATATGTAGGTATATTCGAATATACACTTAATTAAATCCAATCCGAATTTAATGAATGAAATTTAAGTACATAAATAGTTAAGAAACATGAAAGACGCAATTCGCGAAAAGGAAGCGATTAAAATAATTTAATTATTTATTTCTCCATGGGACTACAATGTAACAGTTCAAATATCGATTAGAAAATAAGAAAATCAGAATATGTTTTGCTATGTAGCCAAGAATAACAAGACAAGATAAATACTGAACCCATGCCCATTTTAGTTCTTCCCATATGCTAGGCTGATAATAAATTAAATGTTCTTTGTACATTAGTTCTCCAAGAATGACTACCACATCTTCACTAGTGTGACCCACTTGTTTTGTTACATATTCGTTGCTTATTTTAGCTGAAACTAAAGTAAGTTTTTATGATTCACTTTATTATCTCTCGCTTCCAATTCGGAAACAATGCTAAGAGATTTTGTTACTAACACTTCTTTTGTAAATTTTGCGTAAGCAATTCTTCCAACGAATGGTCAACCATTTCGACAGTGTCGTTGTACGTTTCGTACAAACTTTCAGTGCTCAAGAGGCCTCTCTGTTGCAATATTAAATCTCCGAGAAAATGTAATTTTTGAATATCCTCGTGCAGTTCAATATCAAACGTAGCAATAGATTCTATTTTCATCTGAAACAATTCCTGCAACATATCATAAGTATCGGTATTTTAAACTAACCACGCGGTAAAGAATACAGATATAGCAGAGCTTTTACCTTTAATCTAAAATGAAAGAAAAATAAAAGCTTTAGAGACTTGATTGGTTTGTCTGTATAAAAATGGGCCTCAAACTTTAAAATGTCCTTTTTACCATTGCTATTTGTATCTAATTCTTGAACCTAAAAGTTTAATAATCATTTAAACTTTAATTAAACAATAGCTATCCAATTTTTAAAAAAATTGCAATCGCATAAGAATAAAACCTTTATTAATATACAGTCATCTGCAATTCCATTGTTTTTGTATGTTGTAAACGTTGAACAAACTATGGGATTAACGTTATAATCTCTGTACCCTAACAACAGGTATTTATAGCCGAACAATACATCGGATGCTTCTGTATACACACGATTTTTCAAACTGAAGCCTAAAAATTAAAGTATCGTAAATCTCTCCATATTGTTCGATTATGTAAAATGTAAAATAAACAATCGAAATAGGAAGAATAAAATACTACAAATGTATACCTACCTCCTGCATTATAAATAATAAAAAGCGGTGTAAGCAACGACAGTGTTATAAAAAATAATACGATAAAAAAGCTTAGAGAACATATTTTAGTTTTATATTTGTAATTCGCTGAACTTGTAAATATTTCGATGGCAGCCATTGTGACGCGTTGCCTTGACAACGGCTTACAAAATAGAACATGTTTACTGAGTAATTTGTGTAATTTGGAGTTAGTAGAGGTTATGATAACTTTCGTAAGAAACGTAAACATCTTTTCAAAGGACTTCAACATAATATTCAATAATAATTATGTACTTACATTCGTACTATTATTTTGCATCCAGATTAATAGAGTACCCCACAAAATTATCATTTTTTAAAAAAAAAGGTACAAAAAAGAGAGGCAAGTATATAATCCGATCAAAAAGAATCTTATTTAAAAACATTGTCGTAAATTAATATAAATTTATTAATGTGCTATATTTAACTTTACAAAAGTAATGATATACAAAAATTGCGCCAATTATCACAATGGCTATTTATACAAAGAAAAAATGTATTAAATAATATTAAGCAGATATATTTTTATACAAATAAATATTTTAATACGAATAAATATTTTATTCAAAATACTTGGCGCTGCTCTCCGAATTGGTTTTGCTAAACTGAATAAATGTGTATAAATTGCATTAAGAACTTTTTCTTTCTTTCTTGTCTCAGTGCTGTCTTGTCTTGTTTTATTTATTAACCAAGACAATTAACATTTTTTTTCGGTTTCGCACCGCCAAGTATTTTGAATAAAATATATATTCGTATTAAAATATTTATTTGTATAAAAATATATCTGCTTAGTATTATTTAATACATTTTTTCTTTGCATAAATAGCCATTGTGATAATTGGCGCAATTTTTGTATATCATTACTTTTGTAAAGTTAAATATAGCACATTAATAAATTTATATTAATTTGCGACAATGTTTTTAAATAAGATTCGTTTTGATCGGATTATATACTTGGCGCTCTTTTTTGTACCTTTTTTTAAAAACAGGTAATTTTTTGGGGATTTCACACATTTTGTAGTGTTTATTGATGACTGGATAATTTTTTCACCGCCTCGGGGTTATTTTTTTTAACAATATATTATATTGTCATCCAAACTACGCACGCCTGCAAAGCTACAAGACAATTGGATTCGTGGAATTGGTTTAAATTTGAGTTTTCAGATATGAAGCAAACAGAGGATCAAAGCTGAATAGAATCGTTTAATTAATATAATACTATGCCACAATAAATTTTTTTTCTCTGACGTAGATCACACTGCATCATCTTCTGCTTCGATTATCTGTAAATATATAAAAGCCACATTTTTTAGTTACAACCTAACGTAGAACTTATAGAAAAAGGGGGGACTTTTGCTATAGTAAGTGTAGAGACTACATAATGTGTCCGAAGGAGGTGAGAGTGTATGGCAGAAAGTCTTGTTGGAGGAAATTTAAATGCTAATGGTAATTTAGCGAAAATGAACAAAGAGATCCAATATTTTTAACGCACAATTTATTGATGTTGCAATAAAATTAATTTAGTATGTTTATTGGTGAATTGAAATATTGTTAATGGGAAACTAATAAAATTAATCAATAGCGTGGGAACTACTGTGGATTTTAATTAATAATGTATTACGAATATCTTTCACAAAAGATTGGAAAGTATCGGGAGATGCGTTTTCAGTGTACTTTCGTCACTAATGTGACTTACTCTACATTGCAAGCAGTACGCCATAATTTTTTTAATTCTTAATGCTACGCTAATTTGAAAAATTTTATCGATTTACCTTATTTGACAAATTTCCAGAAACTTGTGCAAAACAAGATGCTTCTCTGTCTATCTAACCTTCTTCGGACAACCTCCAAGCCTGTGCGTCCCCTTCATTTCTATCGGAGCCTGTGCGTCCCCTTTATTTCTCTCCAAGCTTGTGCGTCCCCTTTACTTCTATAAGCTTTATATAGAAACTCTAAATTAAAAATGGCTTACTGGTATAAGAATATCTGACAATTTAAATGCAATTTGTTACAATATATTATTATTTTGTACATGCCTGGTATAAATTTCTAGAAACTTGTGCGAAAGAAGATGTTTCTCAGTCGAACCTTCTCCGGGCAACTTTCAAGTCTGTGCGTCCCCTTCGTTTCTAGAAGCTCTACGTAAAAAATGTATTAAAAAATTTTGGCGACTTACCTTGTTAATTGAGACAATAATTCAGTGTCCTACATGGTATAAAAACTCGTGACATTGGAAAAATGTTAACTACTTACCATATTTGACACTTGGCAGGTTATGATGGTTTGACACTATATAGCTAGATTATGTTTACCTTGACAGTTATGCTGGTCTGGCTGTCACGTGATAATAATTTGTTACGCGATAGGCCGAAACCTTCATCCAATGAACGACGTGCCTGAGAGACATTTCCTCTCCCTTCCATGTTCCCCTCTTGCCCACACTTGAAGATGGAGAAAAATCTCTTAACATAAAATTCGGCAAATTGCAACTTCCCTGCTGGAACAGCCAGTTAGAACCGCGTTGAATTTTGATCTGGATCTATCTGGTTCAATGCGGTGCTACCTGGATTTTCAAGCAGTGATTTGTGCCAGTTCAAAAACGAATCCGGTTCAATGCGGATATCCAGATCGATGGATGAAACAGGATTTGCATGTGCGAAATTTATCAATTTCTATCAGGAACTGCCATTTGTATAAACCCGGAAGTTTCGTATCTGAAATTGCGGATCAAAAAACTTACGAATTCGATCTGGAAATGCCACAAGCTCTTTCGAGTCCGTCGCGATCCGGATTGGCAGAGCAAATAATTCACGGGATGCATACCGTCGAGATTTTTACATGCATATCCGGTTTGAAACCGATAGAAAATATTTCATCGGGTTCAATCTGGAATTTACGGGAAGAAAACCGCATCAATCCGGATTTAAAATTTTTTAATGCGGTTCTAACTGGCAGCTCCAGCAGGGTTTACATCGGAATATCTCAGCTCATAAGGCACGTAGGAACAAAACGAAGACACTTTTCTTATGTAAATCAAACCCAAGCTATCCATTAAGACCATTCAAAACTTAAACGAATCAGCCGTTATTGAGATTCGATAATCGCAGGGTTTTTCCAAAAACTGCCCGGCGTAATATAGCCACGGTAGTGTCTCGCGCTGCGCATATACCTATATACATATACTTGACGCGAGACACTACCATGTCTCTTGATTATTTATTAAACAATAAAAAAAGTACACAATGATCATATAGGTAGATTCTAGCTAATAGATAGAAATAATTATATAGTAAGTGTAAGCGGGGATTTGTATTATTATGGACATGGTAAATGGTTATACCGTATTCTACAGATTATATAATTTCGCACTTTGAATATTCCCGCCCAGGCTTGCCCACCAACATTTTCCTGGGCAAACTTATTAGGGAGGGGGAACACCTACAGGAGTGGTGGTAATGTGTGCGTGAAACGCCATGATGGGACGAACCGGCACACAGGGAGCGGCGGGCTCCAGCTACGCTGATGGAAGGGGAAACACCTACAGGAGCGGTGGCAATGTGTGCATGAACTGACGCCACCGCGAAACCAGCCAAGTGGCGACACGCGAAGCGAATGTGACGTCACGAATGTACCAACGCCAGCCAAGGGCGGTATTCTCAGTAGGGGTGTTTGATTCACCTCAAATAATCGATTCTTGAATCGATTCAAAATCGAATTATAAGAATTGATCCTTCTAAAAAATCTGAACCAAAGAATCGAGATGAAAAGAATCGCCATAATTTTTTTTCTCCAAAATTAGTACATATACATAGAAGTCGGATTTGAATAATTTTGAAAGAATCGATATAAAAAATACTTTTACAAGGAACAGTTTGGGATAGTTGTTGAAGCGCATTGTATTGAATAGAAGAAATATTTTGCTATCCATTTTAAATATTTTATTCGTCATGTAATTGTGATTCTTTCATTGATAAGGAATTTAAAAACAATAATTGCTGTAAATGTTCAGGTGATAAACTATTTCTGTGATCAGTTAAAATATTTCCGGCGTTGGAAAATACACAAGGAAGGAGGAAGGAAGAATGGTAAAGAAAGATCCAGAACTGTCCAGAACATAAGAATCGTTTATAAATTTAGCGCGATTTCTGTATAAATTTGGCGGGAATCCTGTATAAATGGCGGGAAACGTATAAAACCAGAAAACCCTACGCAAAAAGCAGTTTGATTGGTCCTTTCACTAGTGGCAATTAATTCCCCCAGACGGCAAAAAATCGATTGTCGATTCTTACATCAAAGAATCGCTTCTGGGGAAAATCGGATACCAAAGAATCGATTTAAAAGGTAGATCTTTTAACCAAAAGAATCGATTTTCTGAAGAATCGAATCGGAACCGAACACCCCTAATTCTCAGTCGCTACTTATTCTTAACCAAGTGCTTAAGCATTCGGCATCCTTTACTAGCTACTAGGTTAGTAGAGGATGCCGCATGCTTAAGCATTTGTTTAAGAATAAGTAGCGACTGAGAATACCGCCCTTAGTGATTTTGCACTACAACCTTAGTGGCGTCACTCATAGATGGCGTTCCCATCGTGGCGTCTCATCAAAGAGGAGATACAATAAGAGGCGTCACTCACTCCGAGCAGAACCTTTGAAGTCCTTACTTCACCTTGGCATTTAAATTGGTTGTCTATTCGAGCGGGATATTCAAATCGACTGAATGTACCTTACCGCAATTTGCTGATTATTTCCGAAGTTTACCGTGGTTTACCGATCATTGCCGAATGGGCATTTAAATTGGTTGTCTAGTGATTTCCCTAGTTTATGTCTGTCCTTGTCGAGTGACGCCTCTTGTTACATCTCCTCTTTGGTCTCATGCACCATTACCACCACTTCTGTAGGTGTTGCCCTCCCTCCACAAATAAGTTTGCCCAGGAAAATGTTGCTCGACAAGCCTGTTCCCGCCAATGGGTAGACCGCAGAGCATTAAATTTGTTATTGAGCGAATTGTTGAAATTAGCAACGATTCTGTCAATCTGCATTTAAATAATTAGAAATATCATTTTGTTAATTTCAATTTAAACATATTACAGTATAGATAAGCGAGACTAAGTAAATCCTACTTACATACATAGTTATTTAGAAAACTAAGCAGGTACATACGTACGTATAGCAACGATGGACGACAAAGAAAGAGCTAGTTGTTTAAAACTTTTGGAAGATTTAAAAGGTACGTGACCAACAGCGAAATTCAAACTCTATATATTGTCTGTGTGTAAAAAATTGTGGACCACAGGTATATCTTATACCTGTTGAAAAATTCTCGTAAACAATGACCCTTTTAATTCGACAGTGTAATTTACTTAGTGTAATTTCGCTTTCTGTTTTAAGCTTGATTTTACTGATTTTACAATAACATTTTTACAGATAAAGGAAAAGAATATTCTGAGTTCGAAAAGTTACTTAACTTATTACACAAGTATGCAGCATCGCACGGACTGGACGACCAAGTCTTTGACTTATTAATGAACGTTATTATAAATATTGATTTGGGTTAGCGTGTTTCAGATTCCATACAAAAGCAATTGTATTCTGTAGTAAATATAAACTAATGAAAAATATTTAACAGGTGCTGTTAAACTGGTATCTTTAATAAAATGTTTAGTTCCAAGACATACGGTACCTGAACAGAGCTTTAAATTAATTACCGCTTGGTGGTTATCATCTGTGTACACATTGCCAATTACAGTGTCTATCATTGTTGTACAATGGATCATTGGTATTATATGAAACTCTATTACTATACATGAGCCCTTTATTTTAAAAGTGGCCTAAGTCCATTTTTCAATTATTTTTTGTTCACTGTAGTAACGCATACAACTTCGAGTTAGTACTAAAAATTTATATATAAGAATCCTTTAGATATAAATGGACTTAGGTCACTTTCAAAATAAACAGCTCACATATTAGTTGTTTGCAATGATGAAAAGTTAACATACACAAGAAGATCTGAAGAAAATGCGAGAACAAAAATAATATGTATGCTTTTAGGCTTGTGGGAGTATCAGTTGATCGATAAGAAAGTTCTAAATATATTTTACGGCGTTCTATTTCATGTAATGCTGAAGAAGGAAAGATTGGTAATTGCGTTTCCTGTGATTTTCAGTTTATAATTGCAATTATAATAGGCTTTGTGTGGAAAGGATATTTACCAATGTTATTTCAGGATAAATATATAGCACGGCTCATATATTTGTTAACAAAACCAGAAGATGTAACGCGTAGGGAAGTGACTCGGCTATGGACTCTACATCGAAAGTTTACGAAGCCCCAGAAACATATTATCGTGTTACTATCGTAAGTAACTACAATTAGAAATATGCTGTCGATAGAACTGTAATGTTTAAATGAAAATTTCTGTATGACTTTAGATTATTTAAGTCGTACAAACCTGAATTAGTTCCTGAACAGATCGAGTCTGTAAACGTAGAGAGCGCATGGACACCGCTACCAGAAGTTTTACAAATCATGTTTCAAGGTGTCAGAGCTCGCTCGGAAATTCAACAAACGCGAGACTTAGATTCGAAGTCTTTCCATTGGAACGCAGCCAAGGTGACTATTCGACACCTGCCGAAATTCCGGCAAATATGAATTTAGAAACTTTAGAATGTATATATCTTTTAATACATTGTAATAGCCCGAGCAAAGAAAGAAGGCCGTAGCACCCCTGATACCATCTGTAGGATATTTTCAAATAGGTTCGAGTAGTTTCAAAGAGAGGGATACACGATCCATCTTTGATATTACCAGGTATGATAGACCATTACCGCGAATGATAGAAACGATTTGTTCATTTAATACTTCTTACGCAACGAAATGTTTCAGCATGGAGGAATTAGGAAAATTGCATGTAAACGCAGAATTACCATGTAACGCTATATCTCTCTTAGCTAACACAGCTGGATATCACCTCCTCACATTTGCTAATTCCCATTATCAAAGTAGATTCTCTTACAATCTCTATAATACTTTGATAAGAGGTATGCGTTGAAAACAAAATTTCAATGACTTATAAGTACGCTTCGCAAATAAGAAGAAAGAATAATATCTCTTTTATCTCAGCATTGATTCTGGAAAACGAGAGAATTTCTCCGAAAGAAATCAATAATTTATTAGATATGACTGCAGAATTTTCACGTTACATGCAACAGGGAATACCAGTCGTCAATCATTTTCTGGACGAGTACCTCTATTTGAACACGGGGGAGTATCAGTCAAAGTCATTGGCGTTGATACAATGGATAACTTCAATATCCATTAGTGGTATATCTTTACTAATTTTCTATAAACCAACACTATTCGTTGACTTTTGTGTTACTGTAACTTCTGCACGAAAGAAGTAAATTGCTATCGCTTACAGATTTACAGGGGAAAGTATTAGTCCATGTAAAAAGTATATTTTACGAATCGACATTGACTTTTAAATGTGAAATTATCAGAACATTGAGAATATTGATCACAAATTTGGTACGTTGAACTGTACGTTATTTTCGTATTTCATTATTCAAATTACCAATAAAACTTTCTAATTATGAGAACGAACGCTGCTGACTTCGTCGTTGAAGGAATAATTAATAAAGAATTGTTTATTGCAGTTTGTTAATCAAGGATTCGAAGGATGCCACCAAAACACACCCGCGTTATTCTTGGGACAAGGTCCAGTAGATAATTTAGAAGATATTCTTCCCATTCTCATAGAAGTGTCTGAAGACCTCATTACATCTGGTTTAAATATACACTGTTATGACATTTTACTACTTTCAGAAGCATTGTCATTTTATGAACAAGTACGCGCTAAAATTGAACGATATAAAAATATGCTTACGTAGGGTAAATGGTACCAGTAGTTGACTACTTTTCAGAAAAACGTGAAAAATAAGGTTTTTAGAAGTGGCGAACTGCGGGTATTAGGAGCCGCGGCGCGCTGTTTCAAAGAGATAGTTGCACTTCTAAAAACCTTATTTTTCAGGTTTTTCTGAAAAGTTGTCAACTTACTGGTACCTTGACCCTACTTATTGTTAGTGTAGGGAGTGAAATTTCTTCATTGCAATACCTAGGTTTGCTTCTTGGAAAACCGAAGTAGCATACAGTCTTTCACATTGGCACCCCCCGCAGTAATCTATGGAAGTTTCGTTTCAAAAAGCTGTGCGATCTTGTCAAGGATATGTAAACTATTATTAAGGTATTCATTTTGTAAGTTTCACTTTCTCATTCACAACTTGTTCCATTAATTTCAATCTGTTTCGCCGTAGGTACCGTGATATAAGTTTACAATTTAAGAATCGTAAACTGCGAAACCAATTCAAGACAAAAATTGATAAATTATGTGTGTATGCGAAAGATTATGTTGGAGCATTGTGGTACGACGAGGTACGTAAATACAGAAGCGTACAATTACGTTAGATATCACGAATAGAACTTCAACAAAATAGAAAATTGCAGTGTATTGTCTATTGCAGGCCTGCCCTTTACGGTGCAAATACCTCCTGAAGTTCTGGGACCCGGGCAACAGCCGTGCGCGGGACTGTTCCAATGTTACCCGTTGCGAGAGCTGCGGGAGAACTGCATGAGTGTGCGTCCATGTAGGCTCGTACCACGAGTCTATGCCGTACGAGCCTACATGGACGCACGCTCATGCAGTTCTCCCGCAGCTCTCGCAACGGGTAACATTGGAACAGTCCCGCGCACGGCTGTTGCCCGGGTCCCAGAACTTCAGGAGGTATTTGCACCGTAAAGGGCAGGCCTGGCCTATTGCTTATGATCCTATAGTTATGTGACAAATCTGTTTTTGTATTTCCAGCCATTTGCAGAACGAACTAATGCGTATTTGTTCAATAATATCCCCGACAAAGTAGTAAAAGACTTGGCCCATTGCGATTTAGATCATTTGTTAAATATCAATAATCATTACGCTATTTTACCTTACAAATGGATATTAAGGAAAGCAGGACTCAGTATAGATACAAAAGAGGTGAGATATTGTTCCGAGATACACATTTACATTCCGGATGGAGCTGTAAAAAGAGAACCCAAACAAATAATTGCATCTATGATCTTTTTGCAGGATGCTATGAGCACAGCTTTACATTATTATCCAAATGTGAATGAATTTATTGGCATATTTCAAACTTAACTAGGATGAAATCAGAGAATTATAAATTTTATTTATCAATAAGTTTGCATTTTGTATACGTTTTTTTATTCGAAATATAAACACGTTTGAAATAAAACAAATTTTTCCAAATGATAAAATTTCTTTTAATTCGTAGAATTTTTAACAATGTCCGTGTATACGTAGGATAAACGTATTCAAATTAAGCATTATATTTTATTTTCTCTGATTTACATAGAAATTGCCATTTATAGTTGATTTAACAGTCTTTAATATGTATGTATGTACGTATGTAGTTACATATAAAGTATTATGAATGCCTTGGGCTCACATCTTATAAACTATATACTTTTTTTTATACATAGGTATCTTTCAGTTTATGATCGTGCATCAATATTTTAGTTTATTGGACACATTGCAGAGGATTGAAAGTAACCAAATTCCATTTCTAATTTTCAATCGCATCATTTAAAAATCATGATCTGACGATATTTTATACTATAATACCTTTCTCAAGACAGCGAGTGTGAAGAACATTTTTTTTATAAATTTATAATAATTCATAATGTTCCATCGAAAGTACTTAAGTATGCATTGCTTCTAGTAGAGGCTAAACATATAACGAACTACTGTAATAGAAACTACAAGTAACCTTTCGTTTTGCTGAATAATTGACTCGCATAACACACACACACACACATACACACACGTATATACATAGGAATTAATAAATTCTTTAAAGGAAAGTGCATACATATGTAATTCTACAGCCCTGTTGTAATGTGTATCAATTGAGCGAGCAGACAAAGCATTATATATTCATGTTCGATCAAGTTGGAAAATTAGAGAAGCAAGGTCTGCTAGAAATTTCAATGTAAATAATCCATTATCATTATTTGATCGATATAATACCAGATTACCATATTTCTTTGCATTGTTTCTTTACTACATAAAAAAATTAAAACCGACATGAAAAATTTAAAATTCGCTAAGTAAACAATTATTTTATTCCTTATTTAATCTACGACTCGTCTCAATTCTTGTATGTCGGCGCCGCGTCATTTGCAGTTAAATCTGGCGCAGACTTGAAAAATTGAGAGTCGTAGATTAAATAAGGAACAAAATTATTTTTTACTTTTTAGCACATTTTTATTTTTTGAAGTCGATTTCAATTTTTTTTTATTTTTTACTTTTTAGTTATTTATTTAAATAATGAAACAAATTTCTTATTTCTGGTGTAACGTCAAAACTACTTAACCGATTTTAATCATTCTTTCTCCATGACCTAAGTTGATTGAAGCTAAACTAAATGCAATAAGTTTCACGAAAATCGGTTCAGTAGTTACGGAGATATTCGCGGACAAACATAACACATACGAACATACATTACATACATGATGAAAATTAGGTCAGTGGGTCCAGATAAGTAAATAAATTTCAACTAACAAAATGCCAACCCATTTGAACAATGTTACATACATACATGCATGCACATCGAACGTAGAACCACTTTCTTTTTGAAGTCGGTTAAAAACTTATTACCGTTACACTTTACTGTGTACAACTTGAAACACTGAAAACAGTATTTATTTATGTGTGTAGCTACAACGTCAAGAAATTAATATGATTTTTTTTCTCTATGAATAAGTTCATCATTTGAAAAGTTTATAATAATTTACTGTTTGAATATATCATTTACTTTGTTAATCAAACTGAAACATGATGTGATTTATCTGTAACGTTAATTGGATCATCTTATTACCTAAGAATTTCTCACATTACATCATGAATTAACTGTTTTTGTACAGATGCTTATGTATTTCGTTAAATACGTGTATATAAGAATATGGCTATTCAACAAAGTATTATGCTAGAAAATTAGTATAATTCATTATTAACGTGTCATTAACGTCTCGAGGTATCGCGACTATATATGTAGGGTACGCAGAAGAATTGACAGAGAATTTCCACCTCTACCAAAGTTTCGGACAAATTTATTTTCGTGGTTGCATACAATTCTATTCGCAATCCCGAAGTGTTTTAAATCGCACATTTTCATTAATAGCTTTATAAGCATTCGTTTAATTCAAAATTTTGTCAATCTTGAGCAATATATTTATGTTACTTCTCTAAATTACTTTAATTTGTAACATGCATTCATGAACTGTCTTTGGTGCACGCAAGTTATCAGACTAGAAAACAGTAGTGTTCAAAGGCCTGGAATGTGAAATTCTGTTCAATAAACAATTGACGCATTGTATGAAATTTAATGAACTCGATTAAAGTGTACATTATTTTATTAACGAACAGAGGAATATGTACTTGTCTCTTTATTGCAGTAATTATATTAATAATAGTAAATTCATTCAAAGTAGGTGGGACACGCACAGGAAAAAACAAAGTAGATTCTAATAATTAAAATGTGGTTGCAGGAGCATCTAAAGAGACATTAAAAGTACACGCACATAAGTATCAGTAGAAATAGAAACGGTTCTAATATTATTTGTTATTTGTGTTGCACCTGTTACCTCAAATATAAAGACTAAGATTTAATTACAAAAGCAGCAGAGAAATTATATGGATTTCTGTTCAAGGAGATCCGTTGTGTACAGAGGCGGATTTGGGATTTTCGGAAGGGGGGGGGGGGGCGCAGGGGCAAACCCAAGATTTTCTTGAGGGGGGGGTGTAGGTCTGACAAATGAACCAGAGACCTTTCCGATATTTTCCTGCTAAATGAACAAGTGTTTTTTTCCTATCAATTTATCATATTTTCCCTCATATTGCTAAATTAAAATAAGTATTTTCCCTTGAGGGAGGGACGCGCGCCCCCCGCGCCTCCCCTCTAAATCCGCCACTGATTGTGTAGATGTTATATCGATAAACTATAAAAGTAATATCTTATTGTCATGAATTCGAATACAATAATGATTTAAACTATTAGGTTCGTGTCGATTACTTTGAAAAAAAAGAAGAAATTTAGCAGATAGACAACATGAGTCGTAGTCTGGTGATTGGCAGTTATGCGTACAATCATAATATTCATAATATACAGCGTTTTACTTGGAACTTAATCTAAATTACAGATAATACTAACAAGATCATTGCAGTTCCATATTGACACCAAGTTGAATTTGAATACAAATTCATTAGATAGGTAGCTCTTTCCTAAGCTTTCAGTACGATATATTCCAAATAAATTAGAATATTAACAATATTCAATATTAAAGATAAAACACAGTGTAATGGTAATATTTAACATTAATAATTGCAGTTAACGCAAACAGTAAAACTGATAGTTATGACAGGAAAACGAGCAAAGAAACGTGATATAAAAGTAATCTGTGATTTATTCTGAAAAATACTAAATTGATCGATTTCGTTTTAAGGTTTTCATTTCCAATGATACGATTCCTAATCAATGAATACACATTAGCCTTTATTTCATATAAAAAGTAAACACTTCTGTACTTCATGCATACAATCATACATCAATTATAGTACCTACTATGTAGTTAAAAAAGTAACTCTCATTGCATTGAATGTAATGACAATTTGATCAGTTTTCGTGACATATTAATGCAACGGCCGAAAATTTCTTGTGGTTGCATAGATTTATATAGAAAAGCTTTTGATTCTTCTCTGTGGAAAGAAATATTGATTTGGAGGAAGCATTGTGTTTATTCAATGCTTTCTTGCATAATTTCTTCCAGTGTTAACATGAATTTTTTTAACATAACAGAACAATGCCAGAAACTTTTTTGTTTTTGAGGTCCTCTGAAAAATAGAAAATGTATTTCTTTTTACTTAACTATAATTATACGATCAAAATTAAATATGTCTCGTAATCAGATTAATGGAATAATAGACTGCAACTTTTAAATGCAATTTTCTCATCTATTTCTAAATTACATATTCGACGATTAAAAAATAGATATAAAAAATGAAGGAAGGATTTTGAATAAAAAGCTAATTAACGACATCTTTGTAACAGAACTCATCGCATTCGTAAATGCTACAAGTAATGCTAAAATACTTTTCAATAAATTTGTTCGTGCAAGTTTTCATTACGAAACTTGAAGACACATCAAATAACTACAAAAGTATCGATTTACTCGCATATATGTATGTATGTATTATACCCTACATATCGTACAGTTTTAAGCTGTGTTGAAAAAAAGTATTATAAACGATAAAGGGGAATAAATAAATATTGAGTAAAATTGACGTTCGCACAGTTATTCTGACATTATTCCTATAGTAGGAGTACCACAAGTTTCATCTTTGTGATTACGAACGATGCAGGCGATAACTAAATAATGTAAAGTCGATTGAGACGTTTCGTTACTTGATGTCAATTGAGTCTTAAATTCTTGCATTGAATACGCTAAAGGCAGTGACTATAGCTCCTTTGTAAAAAATGTGTGTAATATACAAAAGTAAACCGTAAGAAATGATGAGAATTCAACGAAGCTTAAGCTTAGCGTACGAATAGTATCTTGTATGGCACGAGGTACAGATTAATTTTTATTGTTCAATATCGAGAGGTATTGCCAATATTTCTTCGCGCACACATACTTGTGATACGAAAGGGGATCATAAATAGTGTATACGATTAGTAACAATTACACAGTATGCATTTTGCTCATTAATCTTTGCGAAGTATACAACTAATCGTGCACCAGTGTGTATCTGGTTAACTCGTTTTATTTACAAGTATGCCTTACGTAAAGTCCATACTACTATACTTAAATAATTAAAAAATAGTCGAAGAACGTTCTTTTTTTTCTTACATTATGCCGTTTGTATAAAATTTTGTGTCACACATAACATATAGTATTCGCAATTTTTTTTATCACTGAACACAAAACTTAAAAATAGCCATGCATCAGTCAAGCTTCTCGTGTTTTATGATATATCGGGACTTTAAATTGTTGAATACTTCGGTACTTCTATAACAGCAGAAAAAGAGAAAACGAATATTATAACATTCATTGTTCCTCGAACTATGATATGGAACAGTGACAGAGATGACATGATTCAAATGCACTTATCGTCATGAGGATACTGCAAGTGACAAATAAATAAGATCTTACATTGTAAGGTGATTAATATAAGAAACAATAAAGTAATATACGTTACTGCAATCTACTGTATTCTATACACCTCTGTTGCAACTCCCAGAAAGTAATAAAATAAAACACAGCGTTCCATCTCTTCTTTACAAACGACAGATTTGACCGACGGGCCATTATGAACTATAACTTGTTTCTGAACTTAGCAATTGTATAATAAATAACAAAATCAAATCTTAGGACATTGCAGTCAGCCCTGCGTAATAGTTAAATTCAATATCAATTTCAAATTTCATATACCTTCTATTGTGTTTGCTAAGGACAGCCCGTCACAGTCGTCGAAGGAGAAATATTTGACGAAGCATGTACCGTTACATGAACATTAGCAGATCGAATGTTGAATGATTTATTTATGTCGCGTCGCAGAGAGAACTTCACCAAAGATCAGTTTGCTGAACTAATTTCGCATAAAGGTGGGCTGTCGTCAGCGCAGTCGGTTCTAATACATGCGGTAGAGTTGTGTATAATTTTTGGAATCGATGCATCAACTTACAAATGACTCTTTTTGTAGCTACGGTTTACTATGGAAAGCTAAAGCCACCAAAGAATCACTGTAAAATATTATGTCCACTGAAACGTGACATTGCAATAGAGAAACTAATTATTAATAATGAACAAAATTTTCAGCTTCTTACACATCGCCTCGATCGCTTTGCCTCAAATTTTGAACATCCATCTTTGGCACAGTATGTTAATTAAGCAAAAATAGATTACATCTACGAGTACAAAGATGTAGAACAAAGGATAGCGAGAATATACACGCTTTTGATTACCGCCACAATACTTGAGTACACGACCGGTCAATTACGTATAATCGAAAACTTGAGAAGCGTGTATTGTTTCATTGTCTAAATCGTAGAGTATATTTAAAAAAAAAAAGAAAAGAAAACCAGTTCTGCTTCGAACCGTTTCTCATCACTTAAATCGGCTAAGAAGTTCGTGGAGAAGAAGAAAAAACGAGAAGAGAGAGAGAGGTAAAGAAATTTTAAACAAACTTTCGAAAAATTGTTTGCCAAACAAAACGATTATGTGTGTAACATTCTTTTTATACCTAATATTTTTGTATGTACATAGATGCGTGCACGCGTAGATGTATGTATCTATGTACATACAAAGGGTGTAACGTTACGAAAGTAAATTACGGCAATATCGTTTTGATGATGGAATCCAGTTCAATTCGATATTATAATGTAACTATAATGAAAGCACATGCACGCGTGCGTATTTGTCTCTGGCACTCACGCATTGTCTTTTCCATTAACGGAGAAAACGAGTGCTTCGCTTCGCTTTGCTTCGTTCCACTTCACTCTTTACGATAACACTTTTTTGTACACTGAGCAGTGCGTATCTATTTCTTTTCAAAGAACAAGGTATAACAGTTTCTTCAGGAGTAACAGAGGAGCAGTGAAGTAAACAGATCAGTCCCAACTGGCATCACTTTCGCGATCTTCAGCTTCGTCCTCCTCCTCCGAAAACATACCATCGTACACGTAATCCGGGTCGTGTAGGAACTCGTCGTCACGGGTTCTTTTACTTAATCCCAATCTACGCTTCTTTGTCGACAAGGCAAGCTCATCCTCCGCTGTCCTCTCTTTACGAAACTCGTAGACTAGTGGATAAATGTATTCGATCGCTGCCTGGACAGCAGCAACATTAGGAGCTGCAATATTTCCCATAATTCAATCGATCAGATGAATTGATTAATGCTTGTACTGTGCCCCGATGGAAAGAAGTCGGTCGGGAAACTCTAGGGTCCGAATATCAGGTCCGAATAGTATATCCCTATTGGCCGGCGCGACAACGTCGACGAATACAAAGTAAGCAAACGGGACACGGGCGGCGGGAGCCAATGCAAGCGAAGAACCCCTCTTGCCCCTGTGACATTTCAATCGTCTTGTTTCCATCGGGCCACAGTACCTTGACCGATGACGGTGTTGTTGCTTTTAAGATGCAATAAATAATACAAACCTGTCACTGTAACACTGCCCGTAGAAAATATTTTCAGTGTAGCTTTTGGTTCTTTTAACTTATACGTCACACCGGGATGCAATTCTGGCTCGTAACTGTGCGTAAGAAATATCATTAGCAAATCTTCTTGGATACAGGTGTTATGAATGTGCGCTTTATTTACGAACGCATACTTACTCTGCGTTCTCTTTGTGATACATAGAGAATGAAGTTATCTTGATTGCAAATGGCATGCAGCATGTACCTAGTACGTTGACTACTCTGTAATTGTTAAATCGCACTTTGAATCCTAGTTTCTGAAGCGAACGAGCAAACCTGCGGGCAGCGATCTTTGCTTGAACTTCACTGGTCGCACCGGTGCACGTTACTTTACCAGAAGACCATATAGATGCGGTTGTATAAGGTCTTCTCAGTTTCATTGTTATCATCTACAATACCAACGTTATAATCAGAAATAAATTGCTCTATACAATTCGAAAAGTAATGTTTGCATAATTTTTGGAAGTAACAACAGTGACGAATAAATTACACGTTCAAGTACCTATGGACCTACGAAATAGCACAAGTTCGCATGATTTAGAAATGGGAATAAAATCAGGAATAACTGTATTTATTTATTGAAAAATCATTATAATTTTATACTATCTGTTATAAGAAAAAGCTTCACGTAACATACATTTAAACTATTTGTCTCCTCCAGCCGATTGCAATCTTGTCATTTATTATTATAAACATTGCTCTAATCTTTCTCCAGAAAAAGAATATGGTAATTATTTAGAAGTTTCCCATCCTCACCGATTTCGTTGATTTTTGGATATGTTGTCGGGGACACGATTCTGAACAACTTTTTCCTATACATGTTGAATTCAATCCCGGGATCCCGGCTATTTTTTGGATTCTAAAACTCCCGGGATTTGATATATCAAGTTATAACTTATCCCGAGAATTTTTAAAAACGTAAATTACTTTATGAACAACTGAAAAATATAAAAACGAAACCCAAAAAACAGCCGGAATCCCGGGATTGAATTCCCTATACACAATGACGAAGCTGACCTTCGTTTCCGAGATATTTGCGAAAAACTTCTTTTGACTTATTCCGACGCAACGCATTCCACTTTCTAACTTGTCCCGGGTATTAGTATTGGTTAGGGCTAGATCAGCGCGGGGGGCGCGCGCCCGCCCGCGGGCGCGTAAAGCATGGAGGCGAACCGATATGAGTCGGGGTGTTGACGGGCATCCGCAAGTTTCTGGTTCAAATCTCTAAACTCACATCAGTTCGCTATTTTACGCACCCCTCGCACTAATCTAGCCCCAACCAATACTAATACCTGGGACAAGTTGGAAAGTGGAATGAGTTGCGCCCGGAATAAATCAACAGAAGTTTTTCGCAAATATCTCGAAAACGAAGGTCGTGCGGCGGTAACATGTATAGGGAAAAGTTGTTCAGAATCTTGATCTCAATAACATATCCAAAAATCATTGAAATCGGTGAGGATGGAAAACTTCTAAATAATTACCAAGAATATGACATTAGAGTCAGGTCAAACTTAAGGTAATAGAACATAAAAGTATAAACATGTTACGTAAATATGTTTTGTTACAGAGAGCCAAGACAGTCTTCAAACGTACCCCATTCTCCCTTCTATACTCCACGTTAGATCCGTTAAGCGCGATTTCTCGTAAATTTAAATGACACCTAACACTGAAGCTGCAGACTACATTATTAATAACAATATCGAGTTCGCGTGGCTCTTGTTCAGGAGGCTCCACGTAAGGCTGGATTTGCCCATCGAATAGCCTTTCATCTTTCTCTTCTTTACATATGTCCGTATTGTCTAAATTATCTACATCTTCTACACGATTTATTGTGTTTGTTAAAGGTTTCATGCCATTCTTTTGAATAGCAGTTGCCATAATATATACCTGAAAATAATAACAATAACTCTAGCGATATTGCTTGTACAATATTTACATCAAATCTTTGTTCATAAAACAAGGCATTGCGTAAGTTTCATTGGCTGCATTCAGCGGAACCAACCGCTACGTAGCCGCTCGCTAGCTTAACGATGATCACTCCTGATTCCACTGAACGAGACTTGGGAAGGTAGCAATATTTGCAGCAACTCAACACGTTTCATAAAAGTAGCGGAGTTTACCTACGCTCGAAAAAATTGCGACCGCTCACTAAACGTGTGGAGCGGTGAGCAACCTAGCGGTAGCGTTCAACGCAGAATCAGTGAGCGGCTACGTAGCGGTTGGTTCCGCTGAACGCAGCCATTTACATTTTCACAAGGAATGGCCCAGTTCTAGCACACGTTATATACGACACCGAATGTAGCAGGATACTTTTCCATTTAATTTATAAATACGTGGTGGCTGGTAAATAATTAAAACTGTATCTACTGTGCAACGTCTTTGTTAGCTTTACAAGCATTCCGATATTTCGGGTAATGGGAATTTATATAATCCTTATATTTATATCCTTAACAATTATTAAACAAAGTGGTAAGCGTATATTGCAAACCATGCTCATAGATCTTTTTCACCCGTGCTCCGAATAGATACAATTCTAATCATGATAATTGAACGCTAAACAACGTGCAAATTCACCGGCACTTTAACTCGAAATTCCCTTTTTTTCTGATATTTTTTTGTTACTTATGAATTTCTACCAACGCTCCTTGATGTTTGCATAAATTTGACAAGCTGTGAAAGAGGCATAGACCGATAGGAAATTGCCAGGAAACGAGAGTTTGTTCCCGAGAATGAAGCTTCGCATTTCGCCGCATAACCATTAAAAACTATATCGCGATTAGTGATGGTATTCTTACGAGGAGCTACGGATTCTATTTGGAAACGTTATAGTCCCCGTTGTCTCGATGTAAATTTCATACGTTAGAAATCTGCGACTAAATACCAAAGGCATTATTCAGCTGGAGCGAAATAACGAGCTTTCGTGACGGATCCTCTCACAATCCCCGTGGAAAATTAGTTTTCAAGTTAGGACCGTCGGGATGCACGTACATTTAAAACACATCGCGATTTACGAATGTACAACCACTTGGATCGAAGGCTGCGAGAAAACGTGCTCCGAGTCAGTCAAAATAGGTCTGAAAAGTTCTCTTTGAACAGGAGCCGGGATGACAGTATATTAAAAGGCGAGAAGCACGGTCGCTGTTGTATAGTAGAGGCGTTAAAATGCCAAGGGTATTTAAGTGAGAGAAGGTTAAAAAGTGTTGAATATCGACGATGAGAGAGGAGAAAGAGCTGTACTCACGTGTGACTATGTTGTGTGTGCTTCGGTTACTTTTTAATTAATGATAACTTCTTTGTTGACAACTACCAGGAGAACGCAAAGTTAACTCAATAACCAGTGCCATTGTTTTCGGCCATCTTCACTAGACTAGCTACTAATCCGAGTCACGGACGCGACAATGATACATAAATGGGAATACTCATTGATGAAATGCGCACGCGAAATATTTTTCCTCCACTCTATTTCTTTTCGATGTTCCCTCAAATCTCCATCTGTTGTGTGTATTTCTCACTGATTTAATATTTATTCTGGAATAAATGCAATCATCTTTCTTCGTTTTTAAAACACCCGAAAAGAGAGTGATAGTCCTAAGAATATGAAGTATCGTTACGTAGATCTTCATTAAATCCTACTTACTATTGAGTTAACATCGAGAAATAAATTTCGCATAGTTTCGTTTTGTCTACTTTAATATAAAATTAATCCGTAGAAAGTTTCATCTTTTTTTTATCGTATGTATGTACATACTGTTTGGTACATACATACTGTTCATTCGAATTACCTTCGAATTACTAAACTGCCGACTGCGTAATGATAATGTAAATCATCCTTAACGTCCTCAAATCGATTTTATGGGAATTCATACCTTCTGCCTGTTTTCATCCGGCGAATATAACGCAAAGATGCTTTAGAACAAACCTGTTTTTAAGTTACGAAATATCCATATACTTTGTTACATCGAGATTGAACAGAATCAATTAACGTGATACTTTAGAATTCTATATATGCTTTGTTAATAAAAGAAAATGCATCAACACCAAAAATTATTTGAATGAGATGAAATGCGAAGTGTTGCGCCTTTTTCAGGTAGGTACACTAGGCGCCAGAATCGACTTCCCTTCGGAAATTTGGCAACGTTGCATGTCACTAGGCATAATTCAGCGGTTCTAGTAACATGCAACGTTGCCAAATTTCCGAAAGGAAGCCGTTTTGACGCCTAGAGCAAAGAGGAGATATAATAAGACGCGTCACTCCGGGCGGAACCTTTGAAGTCCTTACTTGACCTTGGCATTTAAATTGTTGTCTATTCGAGCGGGATATTCAAATCGACTAAATGTACCTTACCGCAATTTGCTGATTATTGCCGAAGTTTACCGTGATTTACCGATCATTGCCGAATGGGCATTTAAATTGGTTGTCTAGTGATTTTCCTAGTATGTATGTACTAAATTCATGTATCCGCTCAAGTTTGCAGTTGCGTGTATAACCGGCTTAGGGTAGATGTCCCGATTACCGTGCCTTAATGCTTAAAGAAGCAGTGCAAAAAACTCGCATAAATAAATAAGGAAAGAAATTTGTTTAATTAAGTTAATTTATTAATGTATATGTTACAAACGAGAAGGTTGCATTTTTAAACAATTTAAACACAGTAAAAAAATATCAAAAATGCATATGAAGATTTCGATGGATTTACCAAATCCTTACCGTTTCCGGTAACACGAACTTTACAGAAGTGATTAAATTGATAGTTATCATGATTTGCACTTATGTAAAGTGTTTATTATATCATAAAAGGTTCAAATTTTATGAAAAAATAGCAAAATGAGCACTTTTGAAACGTTTTCGTATTTTTAAAGTGAACCCGGTAATTGAGACAGGAATTTAACGCTTGTCCCTATTACCGTGCTCCTCGGTGCCCACTGGCTCCCTCTGTAACTGGTAAACCTAACCTTACTTTCATTTCTCAGAACGGGTGAACAGAAATTTATATTTGCATATTTTGCTTTTGTAATGAAAAGGTCATATTAAAATAACATAAAGACACCTCTCGTAGGGCAAAAAAATGTTTTGAACAGTTCAAAGTTCAAAGACATAATCTAACCGCGGGAACGCTGTTCAAAAAATGGCACGGGAATAGGGACAACGCATTTTTCAGGGCACAGTAATTGGGACAAAAATAAGTATTTTTATTTCAATTAACAAAATATGAAAAATTAACATTTTCAACCCGAAAAAATGCCTTAATAAAGAGAAAAGTTCGAAACACCAATATAAATTTACACCAAGCAAAATTAAAGTAAGAGAAGTCAGTAATTAATTACTTCGCGAGCAAGTCGACATCAAAGCACGGTAATTGGGACATCTACCGTAGTTATAGCGAATTCGGCACCCTGCACTGGTGGGCACAGAGTACGAACATTTTCGGTGGCAAGATCACTAGGGCATTCGGCAGGCACGCACTGACATCTGTGCTGTTCTGGTGCTGCTCTTGTTGCGCGATCTCGTGGGGATTTTTTATTGGAACGCCAATTTCTTTAATTTCTCTTTATTAATGCATATTTTTTTAATTGAAATAAAAGTACATGTTTTTGTCCCAAATACGGTGCCCTTTTTTAATAGCGTTCCATTTATTTCCGAGAAAGGAAAATAAGGTTAGGTTTAGCAGGTACAGAGGGAGCACTGAGGGGGCACACAAGCGTCACAACCCTATCGCTTTTAGAGGCTTCACTTTAAAAAATACGAAAACGTTTCAAAAGTGCTCACGTTGCTATTTTTTCATAAAATAAGAAGCTTTTATGATATAATTAACGATAATTATCAATTTATTCACTTCTGTAAAGAATATATATATTAATTAATGAAAAAAATCCTTTGCATAACTTAAAAGTAAATTTTCTGTGTCGTCATTGTTACTACTCGTTTCCAATAATTCCACAAGGAATAAATTTCTGTCCATTTTGAAAATAATTTGGAGATTATTCGGTGCCATCAAACCGCACTGACTGCACTGCCAAAAATCTCATCGCCATAAAGGTTGCACCCGTGTAGTTCATTCCGTTGATCCGAATGCAAAGTTTGTACTACACCAGGGCAGTTCTTGGTCGCCGAATTCGTATTCGGATTATACAGGATTGGGTCGTGTGTAATCCAATGTAATCGATGCTAGGGAATCTGCACTGGCATGGAGCTGGAGCTGCACTAGTGCAGTGACTGCAGTGCCAGTGCGTGTCTACCGAATTCGCTATCAGTGATCCTCTAGGCAGGTGATCGGAACAACGTGTATGGTCGCTGATTGGTTGCCGCGTTTTGGAGCAAAAGCGGAAGTAGACAGAGAAAGAAACTGTAAAAAAAAGAAAGAGACAGAAATACTGATCGAAGGAGACAGAAATACTGATCGAAGGAGACAGAAATACTGACAGAAAGAGAGAGCGAGAGAAATACTGATAGAAAGAGATAAATAAACGTTTAGGTTATGTTATTTCCGGTTTTGCTCCAAAATGGCTGCCGTTATACCGATCACTCCCTGGACGATCACTAGGCTTAGTGAAGGGGCGAATTCCACTTATGCCCAAATCGCCCGCGCCCACGACCGTAGGAATTTTCCGTTTTTGTAATAAAATGAATATGATAAATTATATGTTCCTGTTTTCGAATCGTTATTTATATTTTAAAACCTGTATTTCCATATTTCAGATTTCCATAAATTTTTAAACGAAAACTACAGGCGTTGCGAGTGATTTAGGCGTAAGTGGAATCCGCCCAAGGTAGGCGTCAACTGGCGTTAACTGCGTGAAGCTAACGAAAGCTGGTCAGTGGTCGGCAAACGAGTCCCTTCTCATATGGAACCAAGTTTAGTTTTGTGGCGCGGACCACAGCGACCCGCGCAGTGGATTCGTTTGAATTTCTGACTTCGCAACAAAATAATGCACAAATGATATTATAAACAATATTAATAAACTGAAGGATTCCTATATATATATATCGTATCACATTAATTGGTTTTAATATTTTTAATGTCATGGAGGAGAAGCATTTGAATTATATATGATATTATGATAGTAAGGGCAATTTTAGAATAAGATTAGAATAAATATATTACGTGGTTTATTTACGTTTCTATCATTTATATGAATATCATTAGGATTAGTATGTATATTTAGATGAAAAATTTGTAATAGAACAAACGAAATACAATATCTTTGAAAAGAAATCATACTTTCATAGGGTTAATGTTTTGAATTGTCCACTGTGTTTCTAAAAATTAATGTATTTTCACATTATACAGATATAACTTAGTAACGCTTGTTGAATTGTTGCATATGCGTCAATGTTCGTTGTGTTATTTGACATAACTTACTCCTAGCAAAACTCGCAAAATCTTGAAAAACACCACGATCACTATTTTCATTACTTATAACTAGAGTGACTTTTGGCGGGTGTATTGTCTTCTGAAATTCACACATGAATTCTAAATTGACTTTTTGTGATGAACTCTCTTTATCATTGTTCTCTATTGTTTTATCTGACATAAGGGCCTCTTTTTCTAAGCAACTCAAACAGGGGTCGAAAACCATGTTACTAAGTTTTCTTTTATACCATACACGATGGCTTCCAGTACAAGAAAGTACAATCAATTGATGTTTTTCTGTGTGAACATCTGACAGCATTTCAAGTTTTTGCTGTTTCTCTGCCACATTATCGCTAACAATTTCAACTTGTACTTTGAAAACTTTCTCCAAAATATCTCTGACTATATTGAAAACAGTAAAATACCAATCACTCTTTGTAAATTTTCCCTTTTCTGTGACATCCGTACACGTTTCCATTTCATTTAATTCACTAACACGCACAAAGTCCTGTCCAGGAATTATAACTATAAATGTATCTTTTATAGTTTTATTTTTCACTACCGTGGTAAATAAAGTTTTCAGTAAATCTCTGTAATCATTTTGACTGGACGTTGCGCAAATTTCAGCGCCAATCGCACAATATTGGACAAAAGAGTTTAATCGAGTAAGCTGTGTAATTGCCGTGACATTATAACACAGTTCTATAGGATCTTGAACACACATCGGTCTGTTAAGATTTAATTTAAGATTCTCGTCCATCTGTATGCATACTTTATACCTATCCATACATTGCGGTAGACTATCGGTATCTTTAAATTCTGATTTATTATGTGCCATTCCATCTAATGGACAGATTACCAATGATTTAAATTCGAATGTTGCGTAGAAAGAAAAGAAACCGTGAAGAAGCTGCGAAATACTATTCGTATTTGTAATTGTTGGTAACGTTACATTTTCATTAAAATTAACCTGCCATCCATTTATAATTAGCGGCTGACAAGTTCTCTGCAGCTCGATCAAAGGAGGAATAATATTAACTGACGGTTGTTGAAGATAAAAAATAATTAATAACATTAAAGCGAAACTGGACATTTTTCCTGTACCTGATAATTTAAAATGTCTGGCCCAATATTTAATAAGCATCATTAATGATCTTACTCTATCATCGAGAGAAATATAATACTTCAATAGGTAACTTTTATGTATACCTAAGCTGTTTTTAAACGAAATATCACAGAAGACATTTGTTTGGAGATAACAAAATTTTATAATAGGCATTTTAGCCTTTGGAATTAATATTATGTGAGAAAAAACATGGTGCATTCGGTGCATGAGGTTGTTCACTTTTTTAAAAATCAGGAACATAGTCCATGCTGATGGACTTCTAGTTTCAACTATTGGCTCACCTTGAATGAAATGTATCACATGATATTAGTACGGAATACTAACATAATGTAAAACATTTGTACAGTGCAAAAAATAATGAAATTTAACAAAAAAATTTTTAAATCTTACCAATATCCATGTATATATCTAAATCACATTCTTTAAAGCCTAGTCCCGTTTGAGTTGAGCCAAATTTATACGATTTACACTTTGGAAACAGAGGTTTAAATATCTCGTCTAGCTGTGTAACAATACATTCGTATCTTGATTCAA
This sequence comes from Andrena cerasifolii, assembly GCF_050908995.1. NCBI lineage: Eukaryota > Metazoa > Arthropoda > Insecta > Hymenoptera > Andrenidae > Andrena > Andrena cerasifolii. The sequence goes on from NC_135118.1 coordinate 1,930,686, forward strand.
TTTCGGCATCGGTAAGTTGTACCGCATTTAAAAATGCTACTAGCTGATTATCAAACGTAGTGTTTTCCTCGAATATGTGTTTTATGTTATTGTAAGATATCGGACATGCATTTTCTGTTGGACTATTTTGCTTCGCTCGTTTTGGTTTTCCTACATCTTCAAGTTAAAGGATATACAAATTAAAAAGGTTAGATCTATTTAACTAGATATGTAAAGAAAATTGTAGCTTTTACAGTGGAACTGTACAACATCCCGATCATCAATTTGGTTTTCTACGCACCCACAGCACACATTAATTAGGGTAAAGTAGGAGTGCGCGGATCGTCCCGAGGCTCGGATCCCCGGCCCTCGGGACGAGTTGGAAAATTGCGAGCGGGATCGGGCGGGGTCCCGATCAATGACATATATAGACGGAGCGTAAGCTGAGGGGGGTGTAAGATTCGCGGTAAGGGGAGCGATACAGGCAAATCGGGTAACGCAGTGGATATGCATGCCGAATGCTTCCGAAGCTAACCCGACGTGCCTGTATCTGACCTCTGCATTTTCCCCTCCAAGCCTACCGTTACCCACGCCAATAGTCCCAGCTTCTGCTTCGTCTATATATGTCTATGGTCCCGATACTTTCATATTGCTCGAAGTTTTCGGGATCCCGAGACTCGATTCGGACTAAAAGCATGACCACCATGAGCGGGCAATTTGATTTCAGGTCGGCTCGAAAGCCAGCTATTAACAGGAGACTGAGACGGAAAGAATTATGTATTATTTATATCAATACCAGTGATAAATTTTTATCTTTCTGTCTCCTGTTGAATCATAATTTGTATCTTATTATTCATTTACATATATATGTATTTTCATTGCTACCAATTTGTCTGTGAATACTGGATATGTCCATATACGTACTTACATAAGATGTATAAAATAATACATTTAATAAAAAATTATTTTATTAAGATTTTAAAATATTGTCGAACTAAAAATAGTCTTCCTCCCAAGTTTTGAATATGGTATTGATTTAACTACGTATATTCAGTATTCACAGACTATTCGGTAGCAATGAAAATATATATGTAAATAAATAATAAGATACAAATTATGATTCAACAGGAGACAAAAAGGTAAAAACTTATCACTGGTAGTGATATAAATGATACTGTGCTCTGATGGAAAGAAGTCGGTCCAGAAACTCCAGGGTCTGAATATCAGGTCCGAATAGTACATCCGTATTGGCTGGAGCGACAACGTCGACGAATACAAAGTAAGCAAACGGGACACGGGCGGCGGGAGCCAATGCGAGCGAAGAACCCCTCTTTCTTGTCCCTGTGACATTTCAACCGTCTTCTTTCCATCGGGCCACAGTACTTATGCATAATTCTTACCGTCTCGGTCTCCTCTTAATAGCTGGCTTTCGAGCCGATCGCGTCCGAGTTTTGCCGAGCTGACCTGAAATCAAATTGCCCGCTCGCAGCGGTCATGCTTGTAGCCCGAATCGAGTCTCGGGATCCCGAAACTTTCGGGACCTCGAGCAATACGAAAGTATCGGGATCCCGCCCGATCCCGCTGGAAAGTTTCCGGCCCATCCCAGGCCCGAAATGTCGGGTACCCGCACACCCCTGGGGTAAAAGTACCAGTAGTTGACAACTTTTCAGAAAAACCTGAAAAATAAGGTTTTTAGAAGTGCAACTATCTCTTTTAAACAGCCCGCCGCGGCTTCTAATATCCACAGTTCGCCTCTTCTAAAAACCTTTTTTTCACGTTTTTCTGAAAAGTTTGTCAACCACTAATACATGGTCAACTACTGGTACCTTTACCCTATATATCAATTTTGTAGCGAAACAGTAACTCAAATATCTGTAATTCCCTGATTAGTACTCACTCTCCAAAACTCGCCTTCTTCTTATGTTTAATTTTACATTATTTAGCCAAACAGGTTCCTTTAATAATGCATCGGTCGACTTTCTACAATATCAAAAGTTTACATGAACGTTCCAAACGTAAACAATCATTACAATCATAGTTATATGAAATTATACTTATAAATTTGCAGATTATAATTATAAATGTATCTGTTACTGTCGAAGTCATTAAAATAATTTGTACAAAACGAACTTTTAGTTTAAATTATTTAGCGTCAATAAACGTGTCGAGTAGGTTTGTACATGTTGTTACCTGTCGTTGAACTCCATAATAAGAAACTTTGGACCTATTCGATGCCACCGAATCGTGCCATATTGTTGAAAGAAATCGAAAAGCGCAAACTGACAAATAGACTTTGGTAATGGTGACACAACTACTGATCTTTCCATAAGTTGAATATATTCAAGTCTCTTATTATGCTTCTTCCCACTAACATGGCTTTTCTGAGTAGCTTTGCAAGCGAAGTTCAATGAACATACGTCACAATAATATGACATTGTTAACTATATACGTATATTAAAACATTTATGATATCCTTTGGTTTAAAGTTATAAAAATTCAATTTCTTTTCCCTTCCTGTCAATATTATCTATCAAAATCTCGTCAGCGAATGCACAAGTATCTCCCTTCATAAATAATTCGATCGCTTGTACGTCTGCAGGTGATATTGTTTGGCAATAAGACGATGTCCCTTATTCACAAAAAGGTTAGCCAGTGCTTTATGGGAACCACTCCAAGCGATAGTTTTTATATATGTAACATCAACAGTTCAGCTTCTTTGCTGTTCTTTGCAAAATAAACGATATTTTTCGAGTAAGATAGATTTTCTTTCTTATCTTTGTCACGTCCAGTTACGTTTTAAGTGGTTTTAAGCACAGACGAGGTATATGGTAGATCTAACATTCAATGCATTTTTCTGTCCCGCGTCTGTGGAGTCCTTGTGGGGTCCCATCGACCCCATTACCATTTTAGTGACACATGCAACCTTACCGGTAAAATCTGGAAACCTATTGTGACGCTACTCGCGGTAGGAATTAGAATTGCACAATGGGTAAATCGTAGGGGCGGTATTTTCAGTCGTTGCTTATTCTTAAGTTCACCTTAAGCGTTTGCTTAAGACCCCATCTACACGGAAAAATGTCGAAAAGTGAGCACCGTAAAAACCGGTGCTGGGCCCATTCGCGGCGCTGTTCAGCACCAAAAGCATTCACAATGGTGTCCAGCACCGAAAATATCGATGCTGAGCACCGTTCACAACGGTGTCCTTGATGAACGCGCACTGAAAGCATCGATGCATTGCTATCTTACATCTTTGTTTTCCATGTTTGCTATTGCAGACTGTTAGAAATGTGTTATCTTCAAAAGAAACTGAAGGGGTATAATTAAGCATTATCAATAATGTTGAGTCAAGTATTGCACTTAATTGAAGCACAAAAGTAGCTTAAATTTGTAGGAGTATTATTATAGGATATAATAATTGATTATGTATACATTTGGTAATATCAATTTTTCGAAACCTAAATAGATTTTAGATAAACTAATATGTATCTAATAAGTAGATAAAATTAAAGAATCTATGTTATTAAATCTTATCACTCAAATTAAATATCTGTATTACTAAAATAGAAACATTTTATGATTAATAAAGATTAATAAATATACTTAGATGCATCACGGTATACTGGGTATTCAAGAAAGTGTATGTCTGCATATGCGTATGTGGATAGACCTCATAAATTATTATACATTAAAAGTTTAAATAAAATGATATGAATAGAGGTTAGATTTGCATTCGAAATTCAAATTTGGTAAAAGCATATTCGGAACTGTTTTTTAGCCCGATTTTAATGTGGCTTATTCTTAGCTTAATAATTAAACTATTAATTAATACGCCAACCAGATAGATCCATTAATTTTCAAACACGAACTCAACGGAGCAGACCTTGTTCCGTGTACCATGCGCGCATCGAAAATAAAAACGAATGGCGAACATGGAAAACAAAGATGTAAGATAGCAATGCATTAATTATTTCAGTGTGCGTTCATCAAGAACACCGTTGTGAACGGTGCGCACTGCGCAGTACCGATATTTTCTGTCCTCAGCATCGATATTTTCGTTGCTGGACACCATTGTGAATACTTTTGGTGCTGAACAGCGCCGTGAATGAGCTCAGCACCGGTTTTTACGGTGCTCACATTTCGTTCCCAACGGTGCAGATTATTAGTCGGGAAATAAGGGCGGTATTCTCAGTCGCTACTTATTCTTAAGCAAATGCTTAAGCATTCGGCATCCTCTACTAGCTACTAGGTTAGTAGAGGATGCCGCATGCTTAAGCATTTGCTTAAGAATAAGTAGCGACTGAGAATACCGCCTTAAGCATCGACTCAAGCATTTACTTTGTTGAAAAATCTTCATTTGTTCGAGATTTTCAGTCGCTTCTTAACACTTCTTAAGCATGGCTTAAGTGCGTATGTATTCTCAGTCAAATAATACCTTAAGACGATCTTATTCTCGCAAAGTGAGGTTACGGTTATATTTTCAAGTCAACATTTTAGATGACTTAAGTCCATCTTATACGCTGATACGCTATCGCTTGAACGTGGCTTCGAACTTGTATGTAATCGATATTTAGTGTATGAAGAAGCGAGATTTGAAACGAAGGACGGGGAAGTGTTTATTGCCAGGACTCATAAACACGTAGAGCGCGTTGTGCTTCTTGAGCGTGCTCGTACAATATTAGTAGCTGACACCTGAACTCAGAAGGCGTACGAAAGCCTGAGATTGCATTCAATAACTTTCAAAATTACAGTTACGCCAGGCGAGGATAGTAAAGTGCTTTAACTTTTCCTTTCACATCTGCGTGCCAAGTTTCGTCGAGCGGACAGCGGCTCGTGTCGTAAAACCACTTAAAATTCTGTCCTCCCTTTCAATAACACAGTACAACAAATTTTGACTTTTTTTCGGACTTGTAACATTCAATAGCCGTTTCTTATAGGTTTTCGTGCCCTGAAAACGAATCCGCAACCCGTTTGTCGCCATCACCCTCAGTTTTTGAGGAAATCAATTTTGAAAAAAAAAACTGCAAATTTTTAACTTTGAGCATCTTTTGTGTCGAAACGGTAATAGTTATTCGATTGTTCGTTGCGTCAAATTATTCTATGAACCCACCCGAATACAACGATATAATTTATTATCACATTATAAACATTTAAATATGTTTAAACAACGATCAAAGGGAAAAGGGCACTCGAAATGCACCAATTTTTGAAGATATCTTTCAATTTATTTCCAAAACTAAGGGTCTGGGAGAAAATCTGAGTACATCACGCGATGCAGCAGACATTTTTCCTTCGAAAAGCATCGACAGCAGTGGCAAGTCTCGTTTTGTTTTAAATACAGAAGCGAAATAGTTTGGCAAAACGTGCGGCGGCGACAGTGGTAGTCAACGTCGGCGCGCGATCCACTGCCGGTCAGCGTAACACAATCGCTTAACGCGCGTGAGTACCACTGTCGGCACCGCACGTTTTGCCAAACTATTTCGCTTCTGTATTGAAAAAAAAACGTGACTTACCACTTCTGTTGACGCTTTCCGAAGGAAAAATGTCTGCTGCATCGCGTGATGTACTCAGATTTTCTCCCAGACCCTTAGTTTTGGAAATAAATTGAAAAATATCTACAAAAATTGGTGCATTTCGAGTGCCCTTTTCCCTTTGATCGTTGTTTAAACATATTTAAATGTTTATAATGCAATAATAAATTATATCGTTGTATTCGGTTGGGTTCATAGAATAATTTGACGCAACGAACAATCGAATAACTATTACCGTTTCGACACAAAAGATGCTGAAAGTTGAAAATTTGCAGTTTTTCCCAAAATCGATTTTCTCAAAAACTGAGGGTGATGGCGACAAATGGGTTGCGGATTCGTTTTCAGGGCCCGAAAATCTATAAGAAACGGCTATTGAATGTTACAAGTCCAGATGGCTGTTGTACTGTGTAATTGCCGGTGTACTGTAAGGGTAAAAACTCCGGTGAGACAGGCCGAAAGTCATAAACTTTGTTCGGATGACGTCTTCTTGACCCTCAGGGTTGCGCTTACCTATCTTTTACAATTAGATGTGTATGTAATGTATGTAGCCTATGTAAACTATGTATCGGAAAACGTGCTTTGACCACCAGCCGAGAGTGGAGGGGAGCGTGAAGGAAGGGGCAAGGACAACCCACCGATGAAGCTTGAAGAATCGTTCTGATTGGAGTGCAACGATCTATGGGAGGACCAGGAGGATCTTGTCGTCGACTTCGTCGACGAGCTCGGAGCTATTTCTGTAACGCTACTGGCACTCCATCACTAACTGCCTTTCTGAACAGTTCGAATTGATATCGGGAATAAACTCCAAAGTTTAACTTGTAAATAGTTTACTTGTATTTTATTTTAATTTAAAACACCCGCACTCCGACGAGCAGAGCGGTCAGCGCTCCACGGGCACCAACCCGCGTCCGCGCCCCAAAATCCCCGCTAAAATACGTATTAACAACGCCATTCAACGCCATTACTTGGTAAAGGAAGCGAGTGTAAAGTGAGCGAAAACGCAAGTGCAGTGAAACTTCAGTGAAAAATAGATTTAATGGATCCTGAATACATTGATATTGAAAATATTAATATTAGCGATATTGAGGATATTGATATTAGCGATATCGATGATATAGATGATGATATAGCGGACAATAGACCTGTTATTGGTGGTTCTATTCGTGAAAGGCAAAATCCTTTCGAACATTACGATGAAGATGAATTCAAAAGGCGTTATCGATTTGGCAAGGTCTCCCGTACTCTATGGTATCTTACGAACGATCCACGAAGGACTTGCGAAAATTGACAACTGTGGCTTGTCCATTCTACCGCAATTGCAACTACTTGAATGCATGCGGTAATATGCAACTGCAAGTTTTCAGGTAATTTAGAATTATAATATTCTATTTTTAACATCTGAAATATTCAGAATTGAAGAGCGTGTATTTAGGAAATTCTTTAAAAAATATTTACAGCTGTTGCTGGGCAGAAGCTAATCCAGAATTATTTTTTGTGTAAGTCGCTTACTTGCCAGCTTAATTTTGGATAATATAAAACTACCAAGGGATCTCGAAGCATGCAAGGAGAATCATCAATTTTGCAATGATCTTGAGAAATGAAATGAAGGTATCCTATGAAGGTATTCCTGGTATCGATGGAACCATCGATAATACCTACACACATCAGATTAGTGTCCACGAGATTCCCGAATATTGATGAAATTTTCCAGAATCGAAAAAGATATTTTTCACTTAATGTGCAAGTAGGTTTTCATTCATTTAGTTTTATTTCATAATTGAAATATTATTATGGTTAATTGATTGTATGATCGAATACCATTCCAGTGTTTAGTCTCCAAGTTTTTTCTTTTTTTTTTAATTATGATATATGTTACAGGTCTTTTGTTCAAAAATGTACAAAATGTGAATGAATTTGCTGCTTGTGAATTGCTAATTGCCCGGCTGTTCAATTAATTCATCAGTAACGGAATTTTTAAAAATAATTGATTTGTAAAATTTGTTTAATAAAAATATTGTTACTCTGTACGGCAAACATAATTGTGCCATAATATTGATATTTTCGCTACTTTTATACATTCCAAAACTCAGTTACGTGCATACTGGATGATTAATTTGCAATTAATACCGGTATAGTCATATCTGTTCATTTTATTTCATCTCAGTTATTTTCTTTGGTATTTTATATTTTAATTTTACCTTTTTCGACCGTTCTCTAAATTACGTCTTTTCATGTTATTATGATGTGATAAATGGGTTGTTATCTAGTAATAAATAAATAAATTATTGTAAACGTATGAAATAAGTAATATTGTATTACAATGTATTATTATAACGATTGCTTCTTTAATTAACATCACTGTCCTTCTTGAATCGAAAACGACATCGGAAATCTACATACATTGTACCAGCAATCTAAATGATCTCTCCTCACTCTTAGGATACAGGTATGGTCGTCTAACTCTACAAAATATTTCTTCGTCTTCTTCATCCTCCACATGCTCGAAAATGTTAATATTCACAATCATATCCATTTTTCGTTGAAGCGCCTTTTTCCGCAATAATAAAATCGCTTTTAAACAATAGCGTCCAGAACAATCCACAAGCATAACTCTGTTCTCTGCTCCATATTTCCTACTTCCCCTACTACTGCAAAAACGCACTAACTGGCACTTCTGGCAGTTAATCGGTGTCCGAACCTCCGATAAAATTAACTGGAAAATAACTGGCAGATCGCTCTTAACCGGAGGCAAAGAAACGGGCATGTGGCAGTTATGTGCCACATAACTGCACATAACTCTAACTGGAAGATTACTGGAGGCTGGAGGTGAAGAAATCGGCCGATAGGGGGGCCTACATGCAACGTTGCCAAATTTCCGAAGGAAAGCCGATTCTAACGCCAAGTGTACATATGTATGTAGAAAATTTATGAATGAAAGATGACCAACGATAAAATTGGAGAAAGTAAATAAACGAAACGATAATCTAACAAATTTCAATGTAGCAATTATTTATTAATCGTGAACGAAGAATAGTTTTAACCAGAGGGGGGCAATGGCACGAAACGTTATCCAATTCGTATTTAACAATGAAAAAAATACAAAAATTAGAGGCGCATATAAATTTACGTTACGCATGAAGGTGGCAAGCCTGGTAGCAAGCCAAGAGCGAAGACAACACAGAAAAGGAGAAAGTATAAAGGGGCAGAGGGGAACGACAGATTAGAAGCGCCACAAAATGGAGATGCGGACATTTCGCAAAACACTCGGCATGGATCGAGCTCCATGTTCGCTCGTGAAAGTGATGCGGTATCTCCGCGATTAGGGGATACAAATCTCGTGTCTAGTGAAAGGACGTTAAACGGTTTGCATGCGTTACATTGCGAGTCAGTATATGGAATCGGTTGTTCCAGGGGCGGTAAGGTTAGTTTGGGGGTGTGTAATTTTCACGCGTGTCAGAAAGTAGCGTGGCGAAGTGATTCTCAGTTGAATCGTATTGCACGAGCAAACGTTCGCGACAGCCAAAGTCGGCGGCACGGGGTATCAAGATCTTATGGAGGAAACATATCGAATGTGGCAATAGTAAGGACTATATTAAGGACAGAGGGGATAATAACAACATTAAAAGTGGTGGCGGTGGCGACAGCGACGGCGACAGCGGTAGCGCAAGGTGTGAGGACGAGGTGAATGCACGGCGGCCGCGGTGTGTGCCAGTGGTGTGCGCGCTCGTCACTCGTGGAAACCCGCCAAAACCCGCGGCCGCGAACAACCACCAGCAAGAGCAGCAGCAATAGCAATAACAACAGCAGTAGAAGGAAAAGGAGAAGGAGGAGACGGCGAAGGAGGAGGAGGAGAAGGTGGAACAGCATTAGCAGTAGTAGTAGTAGTAGTAGTGGTAGCAGCAGCAGCAGCAGCAGCAGCGGCGGTGGCGGCGGCGGCAGAAGTAGCAGCGGTAGAAGCAGCAGTAGCGTGCGACGTTGTGCTGTTTTGACAACTTTCCGCCGCGTCGGGGCGTCGCGCCGTTTTTCTCGCGGCGGCGGCGGCAACGACAACAGCAACAGCAACGGCTCGCTTTAAGAAGGTCGCTCGTGACGGCGGTAACGGCGGCGACGCTGCTGACCCCCCAGCCCACACGACGACGACGGCGGCGGTGGCGACGACGACGGTGGTGGCGGCTGCGTTCTGTTATTATTTTGTCGCGGTGCTTTTGACCCTTCGAACCGGGCGAGTTCATTGCAGCGCTTTCGCGGGGGTGTCAGCCAGTTTTATTACTCCGGCCTTCTCCGTCCGCAGCAGCAGCGCCGACGGCGCCAGAACACGATGTATATGCAGCATGTCTACTAGTGTACGTACTCGATCGCACCAATAATCGAGCACACATTGAACAGCTTATTCACACGGGGGCGAGAAGTCGCCGACAACCTCTGAACACTGGACTACTCCCCCCCCTCCCCCTAACTCCCGACCGCCCGCACGCCCCCAAGTGTATATCTCGAACGAGTCAATCGAAAAGGACTATATCAGTGACGTTCCGATTGAGAAAGGACGCGACCGAACCACGTGATATACCTGTCGTCGGCCGCGTCATGCAAAGCATGCTCTCAAGTCCCCGATGGCCATAACCTGAATCGAGCCGATTTGTCCCGATTAAACCCGACTCAACGTATTCGTATATGAACGATCAAGCGAATCAGCGAATGAAAGAAAACAAACGGTAGCCATTGGCATTTTTCGATTTTCCTTGGAAATCTTACGCGTTTTATAGCCTGTGCGATTCTATGCTCCCAAACAGCGCATCAGCACTTTCTGCGACAAGGACGTGATTGTTCGTTCGCTTATGCATCAGGAGTGTACTGTGCCTCAATGGTATCCATCTAACCATACGAAAGTAACAGAAATTTCCACCGAGAAACGGTCAGCCTGCTTCCTTGTAACAGGCGACTAGCTGGACAAATGGACGGATTACGGATTACGGATTTCGGATTTATCGTGATTACGCATGATATTTCTCGTTCTGCCTGTGCTCCCCTGTACCGGTGATAACTCGGAATAATCGTGCTATGGTGTGCTGTGGACATTGTGTCATTGCTACAGTGTCGGTATAGTGTCAACCGTTACGTGTAATTGTCTGAAGGTGGTGGCGTGGGAGTCCGACATTTTAACCGCTCGTGTTCACGAAAAGATACAAGTGTCCACGTGTGAAATACGGTCGGTACTTCAGGGGCGTGGGAATCATACTTGGAGTTTAGTTTTAACGAAGATTGCTCCAGTGTTCTACACCGATCGGGATTTTATCACGCGCGCAGTTAAATATTTCATTTCATGGTCACGATCTGTTTATTTTTCCATTATCGCGGCCACACTGTTGACCACCAACGGAATAGGTGTCAGGCACGTCTCAGTTTAGTGAGGTCGGCGGATTTTAAGAGGAAATAAACAGTGGAAATTGTGTGAACCCCGTCGAAAGAAGAGAAAGGAAAGGAATCAAGATTTTTCGCAGGCAATACGTGGTAACAGTTTAACGATATCGCTGGAAAATATCCGTGCTCTGTACATTTTCGTCAAGTGTTTGACAGGACTCGCAGTCAAGTGCATGACAATGAAAAATACCTGGTGAGTTGAAACTTTTATACGTAACTTTTACACACAAGTATGGTCATTTGTTCCTTGCAATACATACATTTCGAGCAGCTAGAGACAAAGAGAAGGAGAGCGAAAGGAAAGAAAGCAGGACGGCCGATAAGGGGTGGGGGGTTTGGTAGAAGAAACGAAAGAAGTATATATTTTCTGTTCCTACTTTGAATTATCGATGTTAATTAAAGATATTTGCCAATGAAACGAGCTGGTTTCTTTTATGCACAGCTTTTTAACCAAAGATGAAATTTTCGAATGGTGGAATTACAAGCCTGTGTATTCTGAAATGCACGTATTGCACCAAGAAGGTAAATGAATTGAAAACAGTGTAATAACATGCGGTAGTTATAGCTATACTTCCAATTATTTATGTTAATCAATTTGTTAGATGCATTTTTTCTCTTTCTCCCGTTCCTTCAGCTGTTGAAAAGTTCGTGATTTTCTACACGTTCCTGTTCATACGCGACATGTAAGTGTCTGTTTCTAGGTTAGGTTACTGATCGTTATTACTTAACCTCAAGAGTTGTCGCGGATTATTCTTTTCCTTTTCCTACTTCTTTTACGTTTATTACGTTTAGCTAATGATGCTTGTTAATAAAGTGAAAATGGAGTTTGACGGAATTAAAATTTATTCCTTTCAGTAATTAGGCACACAGCAATAATTACGAGCGAAAAGTTAGAATCACAAGTTTCAGGAAAATGTAGACTACATCAAATGAGTTGATAATTTGATGTTATTTTCTTATTATTACATAAGTACATCAGGAGCAAATTTGTTTGTTCCATACACGCGAAATATTATTGTAATTTATTGTAAAATTACAGTTCTCAAATTTATATAAATAAGCAATACAACATTAATTGTAAAGAACAAATCCAAGGTCATTCGATTGTTCAAATATTGAGATAATACTTTGTTCTTCCACGCGAAGCTATATACACTTTCAAATGACTGCAGCTTTGTAAATATTAAGATAGATTTGAAGATAACTAGTGTAAACGTATTAGATTAACTGAGAAATATTATACGTGATAATATAACGACGTTTCGCATGGCTGTTATGTATATATATATTCGGAACAATTAACGTCAATATCGAAACTAAGTTATTAGCAATTTATATGGCTGAAATACTTGGGAAATCAATCAGTTGTTTAGAAAAGGATTTCTACTTACGAATTCTATTTTACTTGCATTATTCTTTTCATTTTTATTCCATTTTATCAGGACTCGAAAAGTTTGGAGAATGAATCAATAGCACATGAATCCGAATAAAGCGAAAGCACCAGAAAATCATAAAGTTATCATAAAATTAAATACAGGAAATACTAAGCCATAGTGTAATATTATTTAAAGAGTTTATGCCAAATATGTTTTAAAGCAAAGATTAAATGATATTTAGACCTGCGTTCTATACTAGTCAAGTGTTTTTTTAAGTTGTTACTAATGCTTGCACTAAATTTCTTCTATATCGCTTATTAACGAGTCACATGATTCTTGCTAAGAAGTTAATTTTAATTTTTAAAACGTATACCATGGGCATTTTGTCAGTATTGTTATCAACTGCGAGGAAGGAAATTGAAGCGAAACTACATGCTCGTTTAACCCGGCGGGAGGCGCACCCCATATTGTAGCACAGGTTGACGCTACTGGGTTTAAAATACACAAAATTGAAATATAAGAACCACGGTTTCAGAATATTTTTTTTTAACTTTGTAATTTTTATGTTGAAGTACAGTGTTTTAAGAATCAAACAAAATTTATGAAATATCTTAAAATCTTTATTAAAGTTCTTTAAAAAATTGTAACAAAACTCAAAGAGTCTTCATATTTTCGCAACTAGCGCTTCTGTGGTAAATTTTACCCAGTAGCGCCTCCCGCAGAGTTAAAGTAGTCGTAAGAAGCTAAGGAAAAGTATTCCTATTAAAAGGATTCAAATAATTGCAAGAGTGTTTAAATATATTCAAATTACACTCTGTCAATTTAGTGAAAAGAAATAGGGAAGCATGAAACTATTAATTCAGATGTTATTAGTAGTAAATAGGTTTATTTTTTGCCTTTCGGCCTCAAAATGGGTTTACATGCATTATGCGTGTAAGTGTTTCTGGGACTGTTAACTGAAGATTGTGCTTTTGCTTTGATTTCTTCCTTCATCTTGTTCTTCTTTTCTTCTCCTTTTTTTCCAGAACCATGCGCATCCACTCCGCTCCTTCTTCTCCCTTTGGTATCCCTCTTATCGTTGAATTTTCTCTTTTCAGCTCCTTACAGTCTTGTAGCATGTGACCCAGCGTCTCTCTAGCCCCATTGCATAGTCTGCATACCAGTGGCGGATTTAAGAAAAAAAGGCCCAGGTGGCATATGTTCTGCGGGGCCCATTTTTGGCAAAAAATGAAGAGGTAGTATACTAAAAATGGGCTAAGTGTAGTAGTACAGAACAGAATATAGCGTTTCGTTAAAGTTAATTTTTTTTGAAGATAGGGTCCTAGGTGGGTCTTGTGGGCAGGGGTCCGTTGTTTGGGAAAATGCAGATGTAGTATACTAAAAACGGGCCAAGTGTAGTAATACGAAAAGAAAGTGTAGTGTTTGGATACCTATACCTAATCATAATTTTGTTTTTTGGTCATAGGGCCCTGCGGAGGCCTTCTGTGCAGGGGCCCAGGTGGCAAGTGCTCATCAGCCGCTCTGTTAAATCCGCCACTGCTGCATACTGTCTCTTTTTCTTCCTTCCAGTACTTGCTTCCACGCTCTTCGTTCCCACATCTGAACCTTGCGATCATGCTTTGATCTCTGCCTCTGTAATTTTGGTCTAGGTAATTTGCTCTCTGGTTATCCCTAATTTCTGTATAATGTGTGTTATATATCTGCCTCCTAGTATTCTGTCGTATTGCCATTCAACCTGCTCTGCCCTGTCTCTTTGCGCTGGTTCCTCATCAAACTCTCTTCCCCTCCTTCTTTCTGTTTCCATTTCTTGAATATCCATCATTTTTTGCCTGTAGTATGCGCCTCTCATTTCCTCCCATTTCGACTTTTTCTCTTTTTGTTTCGCGTCTATTTCCCTTCAGCATTCTTGTACTATTTTATTCTTATTTAGACGTTTCGTTTTCTCCTCATATTTTATTGCTCTTTTCCCCGTTTCTGTCCTTACTTTGTCTGTTTGTGTTTCCTCCAAAATTAAATATGCTGGTGTATTGAAGTCCAAACCTAAAGTCCACCTTATGTATTTCTCCTGTATTTTCTCTACTTTTTCTGCTTCCCTCCATCCCCATTCAGATGTTATTATGAGCTATGTATTAGAGCTCGGACTATTCGAATAATTTAATATTCAAATATTTTACAAGTATTCGAATGCTACGACTAAAATTCTAATATTTGAGTATTGGAATGCTACGAATAAACTTCCAATATTTGAGTATTCGAATAATAACATTCGAATACTGGTGTATTCGAATAGTATGGTGTGAAGTGGGTCAAAATTAACTTACAAGATTTAATCCTGACAAATGAACCTAAAGAACTTGATTTATAATTCACACCATACTATTCGAATACATCAGTATTCGAATGCTTAAATATTCGAATTACATTCGCCAAATAATTGAGCAACTGAAGTATTCAAATATTCGCCAAATAGTCCCAGCCCTACTATGTACATGAAAATATGCTACGTAATGTAGTAAACTCAAAGTATTTGCTATCGTGCTTATTCAATTTTATTTAATTGTAAAAAATTATTAATTCATAAAAAGGTTTTGAATTTCACCAAATATTTTGTACATACAATTGCCAATATTGTGAGTATAGTTTTTAATTCTGAATTACTTTTAGTGCACAATTTCGTAAGGAAGATATGAAATATTGAATACCACAGAATCGGTCAATTTTATTTTTTCTATTGATATATTTTATCATTGAAACTTGTTCGCTAACGTTATTAACTGTTTAAAGTAGATTGTCAGCTTGCGCATACTTCACAAAAGTAACTTTTTCATAAAAGTGATATTCTTTGTAGATCTAATTATTATTCAATTGTCACTAGACATATTGTTGTTTTGTTACTTAGAAAGAATGTAACGTATCTTGCTGTTATTATATATTAGTATCCCGTGTGCATTATAGCTGATTACTAACCCTCGTACAACGAATGCAGGGTCATTTTGATCCGACTCTGACAAAGTCGATCCCAATGTTATATTTGTGTCGGCAATGACACAAAATGTAGTATACGATGCTAAAATTGCAGTAACATTATATGTAAAAATCATACAGGAGACACACCTATTTTATGTATCAAATGTACATAAATAATTTCTTATTATGTATATACATATTTGTAATTTTAATTAATTCATTCATTTTGTATGCAATTTCTTCGCGAAACCTGTGTACCAATGACCATGTCCACCATTCGTCTTCCGAGGGTTAAAGAATTATTTTTTATCGTAAACTAGAAATTTGGAGTTTCGTGATAGAGAAGGCAACACAGAAATTTCTTTGAAGTATTCAATATTGGTAATATTGAATTATCATGCACTATACAAAATTTGAAAATGTATATTAATACTCACAAAAGCTTATTAATACAATACAAAATAATATAAACAAGTTATCGCGTTACTTGTGGAAAAGCATGAATGGGCAAAGAAAGGTATTTAGAAGAAATATAGATATTGATCTAAAATTTCAATATTTCTAATAAGCTGTAACTTTTTCATTTCAACCGTAAATATCCTGTATTCAAATAGAATTTTCAGTAATAATAGTTTAGCAATGATCAGTTAAATTAACAACTGAGACTTGTTAGTAGAAATATTAGCCTTACTAACATCTATATTCAAGACGATTAAATATCTGTGTGTCATATAAAAAATGTATAAAGAATAATAATGTTTAAAATATACAAATTACGAAGTCCATGAATAAGTAAATATTACAAACCGCCAGAAATTAATTCTATGCAATTCAATAATATGCTGATAGCAATTTAATTGAGGAACCTCGTTCAAAGAATAGAAGAAAAAGTAGGTACAGTGGCTCATAGCCATAATCGTACACTCTTTAAAATCGCATAACATTTTTTAAATTAATCCAAACGACTTGAGTTTTTTTTAGAAGCTAGAAGGATTAGTTTGCTAAGTGTTTTTTTTGTGAGCCTGTAATGAAAGTTGAAAAAAAGCATTTGTAGATTGAAGTAAGTTGTATACGTGTCTAAAATTTCATGAAAATCGGTTAACGTTGCTCTGAGCTATAAACGCTTAAAGATTGCAGAATAAGGTCGAGAATCGTGGAAATTTCCAAAATCAGCGATTCTCGACCTAAATTCTGCAATCTTTAAGCGTTTATAGCTCAGAGCAACGTTACCCGATTTTCATGAAATTTTAGACACGCATACAACTTACTTCAATCTACAAATGTTTTTTTTTTTAATTTTCATTACAGGCTCACAAAAAGAAGTTGAAAAAACGACCTTTTTTATTTTTTTTGCTATTCCAACCAAGTGCATTTTTTCCAAAACGACGAAACACGTCACTTAGCAAACTAATCCTTCTAGCTTCTAAAACAAACACAAGTCGTTTGGATTAATTTTAAAAAAGTTTACGATTATGGCTGTGAGCCACTGTATATGAATACCAGTAAGAAAGTTATTTTTAACGTATTGTGTCAATTGCAATTATTTTTCTTTCACATACATGGAGCTTTAAAATGGGGACTGAGATTTGAGTGATTCTAGTACACAGTAAGAGCAAAACAGCTTGATAAACGTGGATCGGGAAATGAACTATTTATATGTAAAATGTGGATGTTTGTTTGGGGGGAAATAATTTAATAAATTCATGCCAGGTAATAGAATATTTGTATAGCAGAAAATATGGAACAAGCCAGAAGTATTAAAAAATGTGCATCAATTTATGATCCAAAAATGTTGATATTGCGTGGAGATAGGAGCAATGCACATGGAACACCTTTGACAATTATGAACATAACAAAACAATAAACGCAAGCTGTGTCAATAGTGATAATATCTCTTCTTTTGATACAAAATGTAACAAGTACAATAAGAGAAGTCTTTTACAAAATTGATTCCTTTGTTAATGTGTTTTCTACCCAGAACATATTATGTTTATTGATACTGTTCACTTCTTACTGGCCAGTAAGATTAAATAGACTCTTACACATGTTCTCGAAGGTGAAAATCACATTTTATACTGAAAGGATCAAAGCTCTGACACTTGTTGATTAAGTATTTTTTACTCCTCCTAATTACTTTTCTTTAATATTACATGGGTCAAAATATACTTAAGAAACATCTTATCTGCTTTCTGAATTTAATATTCAGTAAAAAAATTACACATTTTGCAGAAAGTATTTCTTTTTTTACATATATTAAAATCATTTAAAATCTTTGCTCTTAATACTTATGAGTGAGGCTGATATCGTGTAAAATTTGCAAGAAGCTAGAAAGTAAACTGAATATTACATTATCTTGAATATTACTACACTCACTTTGAAGCTGAAAATTAAGCAAATAAAACTGCCCTGCGCATAATAACTATTTTGAGAAATATTGCTTATTCAAAAAATGAGGTTTATCAGTCCATAAAATTGTGCTTTATAGTTTCATACAGTTGTACGAGTATAAAATTAGGTATTTCCAACTTCATTATATTACTTACATCTATAAACACTATTATTTTAGATTTCTACTAACAAAAATAAGATAGAAAACAATTGACAATGGTTTCAAAAAATATATACATATGTACAGATACATATCTCCACAGGATACATGAAAATACTTTTAACTCCCCAAGTCGATTTTGAGTTAAAAATTTTAAATAAATATGGATTCGTTCTGCTGAAGTTTCTGGAAATGAAAGATTTATTGTAATGCAGAAGTTAGTAGGTATATTTACCCACACAGGTCAATTATATATTGAAAGATTCATTAAAATAATGATAGTTAGAAGAATAGTATAATAAAACATAAACCGCATCAACATTTACTTGAATTTTATAAATTCTTTTCAAGATATCATATTATTGTAGGACTCTGCAATATTTCAGCAAATCGGACATTAACATTTCATGTATTTTTTTGTGCAAAAATTATGTGGAATGTTGCAATTATTGATAGAATATGATATAGGTATGACAGACCATACATTTAGACATGCATTATAATTTCACACTAGTTTTTAAAATTTGAAGTATTGAAATTTTATGATGATGTCTTTCATAATTTGGTTGTTGTTTACTTCAACAATATGTATACATTTATAACTTTATAGTAAAACTATAAATACATGCCTGTTGAATCGTCTCCAGTTGCATGCTATAAAATAGTCACATACATATAAACACGTAACAGTATTAGTTATTAAAGATTGCTCTAAATATCTATAACAAAAATTGATATGCTGTAAAAATTGCAAAATGCAACTGTAAATATTTTAATAATTGTACAAAATACAAAATTATGTTATATTTCAAATATTTTAATTATATGCTTTATGCGTTACAGTACAGTACTATAATCAGAATACATATTCCAATCTTTTACTATAGCTTTTCGAATTCTATTTCATCTACAATACTGCCCTCTTTAGTTAAACTGTCTCATCTAGCATGTTTTAATTTTTTGAGATATGTTGAAATATTTGAAGTTCCTCACGTCTTTTACCTATTAAGTAAAGTTAGAAAACTCTACGTGCTTCGTAAAGATTTATAAACAGTCTAATGTATTCAACCTAACTTCTTTCCAAATGGTTATAATATCTTATCTAAAACAATTAATTAATTGGTACGTTAATAATACATCACCTACCAGTACACCTATTACAAAAAATTATATTAGGCTGTTACGAAATAGTGACAACATGTTTGAATTTGAATGAAGGAAAATAAGGACGATACAAAATAAATGATAAAACTTCAGTTTTCTCGGTTGTTTCAAAATGTTAGATAGGACATTTTAACTAAGGATGGCAGAATATTCCATATACGACATCGATACGTTCATAATATCTTTGTATAAAGTGAAAATATTTAGTACAGAAAATACTTTTTAATATGCTATGCAACAATTGTAGACAAATGTATGTTTTTCAATTACGAGAATAGAATAGATATTTCAGATAATACAGTTAGGTGTAATACTTTGTATACGATCCTTTAAGGATCCTTTATCTATTTCATTTTCATTATTGTCATTATTATTTTATACTTTTCGGATTGCACATTGTATGTGCAGAAGGTGTTAAGCATTACTCAAGCTTATGATTAATTTTGCTGGGTGTTATCTGTCACCTACTTAGTTGAATTCAGGTTTTGTACAAAAAGAATTTCATTTTTATGAGAGATTTAATCGGTTAGTGGTATTCAAATTACATGAAATGTTTGTTTAATAATGATAGATATCAAATTTATTTTAAAGAGATGTTTTGTCTTCCAGTTGATAATAGTTAATATAGTGAATGTTTGTTATTCCCTTTGATGCATTACTTCATTTCTGGTTAGTCAAGCCTTATGTATCTACTGTCTATTGTAGTGCACGTCTGTTTTATTTATTAAATCTCAATTTAGCTTTTGCATAGTGGGTGTTTTAAAAAATTAATAACTTAATAATATAATAAAATAATAATTTGAAATAGGAATTGGTTTAAACAATTTCAACATTATTTACACTTTTGCAACTTTGTTAATAATTACGAAACAGATAAAATGATTTTAGAGATCAACAAAGTTACATTCTTCGTCCTGCACTGTAACATTGATTGTTACGTTAGCTCGTATTATACAATTACTCTGATTAATATTTCGATATTATAATAATTTCAATTTTAATGCCTTAGATTTATTCTCATTCATATTTACTACTCCCAAATCTCACTTTTTGACCATCTGAACTTTATAATTATTATTTGATTTAATGATTATTAGTCATAAAAATCAAGATTTCGTTACGACCTACAGTCCACGACAAAAGTATTAGGACACCCTTTAAAAGTGAATATCTTTTTTAAAATTGGTTCAAACGACTTGAGTTTTTTTTCCTTCAGAAGCTAGAAGGATTAGTTTACTGGGTCACGTGTTTCGTTGCTTTGCAAAAAAATTGCAATTTGTCGGAATAGTGAAGAAAATAGTGAAGGCCGCTTTTTAAACTTTTTTTATCTGAGCCTGTAATGAAAATTTAAAAATTCCCTTTGCATGGGAACAAGCTACAGGCATCGCCATATGTAAAATCTTTAGGTTTATTACACTTATAAGCAGAAACTGTGATTTCCACCACTTTTAACTGTTTATAGCTCATAGCTATTGTGGCCCGTGGAAAGACGGCGGTTGAAATGTCACAGGGGCAGGAGGAGGGGAGGGGTTCCTCGCTCGCATTGGCTCCCGCCACCCGTGTCCCGTTTGCTTACTTTGTATTGGTCGACGTTGTCGCGCCGGCCAATAGGGATATACTATTTGGGCCTGATATTCGGACCCTAGAGTGTCCCGATCGACTTCTTTCCATGAAATTTTCAGCATGTTTTCTTCACAGGCTCATATAGAAAAGTTGAAATAGCAACCTTTACTATTTTCTTCGCTATTCCGACTTTCCGACAAATTGCATTTTTTTCTCAAAACAACGAAAGGCGTCACCTAACAAATTCTTCTAGTTTCTAACAAAAAAAAAACTCAAGTCCTTTGGACCAATTTTAAAAAAGTTATTCTGCTTTAAAGGGTGCCCCGATACTTTTGCCCACCACTGTATTATATTAATAATAAGTAACATTTAATTTTGATTTTTGATTATTAACAAATTATCGAAACAAAGGATTAACTTATTCTTTTTTATTATATTTAATTATATTCTAATTTACAAAACCGTATGCAGTATTTTCATAAATGTGGAGTTTTATTTACAAACTGGATTCAACTAAGATGATACATGTGTGTTATAAAATCATTCTTACACGTAACAAAATTCAAGGTTTTGTTGCGTTTTTGTTAAATTGAAAACAACTTCAATACTTTATGGGACAGTCTTTTCGTGTAAAAGTTCTCTTTTTTTATTCTAACATAGTGTGCCACGTGGTTCAAGCGTATTTCAAAGTAGATAATACAGCTGTGAACATTAAAATAGCAGTACTTTAGGGTAAATAATTAAAATCGTCTTTCTGAATAATACCGTAACAAAACTTTATTACTCAAGGGTTAAGTAAAATTATTATCACAATAAGTAGATTTAAATCTGGCAACACTTAACCTAACGGTTAATCCAAATTATCAGTTCAGTAATTCTTATTCCTCGTTTACTCTGCGAAAACAAAGAAGTTTGCTATTTAAATCAAATTAGAAGTAAGTTATTGCCATATTGAAGTGAATTTAAAACCAAGTGCTAAAAAAGAAATCCTATTTTAAAATTGAGAAAAGATGGGAAATCCTATAGAGAAATACAGGCCGTTCTGAGTTATTCCGCTAAAATGATCTCTAACGCTATGAAATATAAAGAAAAGCTAGAAAAAAGCGGCGGAAAACGTGAAACAACGCTCCAAGATGATCACAATATTTTGAGAACCTCCAAAAAGGACCCAACAAAGTCGGCCGTAGAAATAAATAAAAATATATATAAAACAAAAAAAAATAGGTTAAACGATTTTATTAAAAATGTAGTAAAAACTAAATTGAAATTCACTAAAAACTAAAAAATAATTCTTTTCTTGTATTTTAATTTTTATGGTGTTAATATCACTTTGAATAAAATCGCGGGGCACGATATTTCATAACAGGATATGAATCTCCTTTATACAGAAGCAAACATCGAAATAAATTTGTTGTTAGAAAGTTTTTTATTCGCATTAATGAAACAAAATATTTTAATTACGTAATACAGATTGCAATATAACTTAAAATTGATAAACTGTAGTTGATGATGTTCCACTTGCCAACCGATTCTTTAACTTCTGGTTGCACATAGTGCCCCACGATTTTATTCAAAGTGATATTAACAGCATCAAAATTGAAGTACAAGAAAATAATTATTTTTTAGTTTTTAGTGCATTTTAATTTAGTTTTTACTACATTTTTAATAGAATCGTTTAACATATCATTTTTTTTTCTTATATATTTATTTATTTTCTAGTTTTTAGTGTTTGAGGATTTACATTTCACAGCTCAGACTTCTTTACAAATATTTTTTATTGTTGTACACAGTTTAACAGTTTGCTTAAACGTTGTAGTGCTACAGTCACTAAAAAATAATTCTTTTCTTGTGCTACAATTTCGATGGTGATATACTACGAACGCCTGCAAAGTTTTACTTTTACTATTCGTACATACTTGACGGCTGATTTCTCGATAAATTGTGTATTTTCGGCAATCGCGATGCGACTAGCATCCCGAATTACGTTTTCGTAAAGAGCGCGAGTGGCTGATTTCAGGTCGTTTGGATTTGTGGTTATGGGTTATATTTATTGACGACTGGGTAATTTTTTCACCCGCTCGGGGTTAGTTTTTTTTTTAAATATTGTATTGTCATCCAAACTACGCACGCCTGCACAGTTTCAAGATAATTGGATAGTTGGAAGTGGGTTAAATTTGAATTGCCAGATTTGAACCATACAAACATACAAACAAACAGAGAATCGAAGCTGAATAAAATCGTTTAAAAAGGAACTTAACTTAAAAATAAGTGATATGACCGTGCGGAGAAGATTCTTAGAGCAAAATTTAGCAGCACGTAGCCCCAGAAAGAAGCCGCTCCTACCCCCAAAAAAACATAAAGTCAAATGCATGGAGTTTGCAATAATAAACTTAAAAAAAACCGACTTCAAGAGGTAAAATAATTTTTTTGAAATCGGTGCCAAAATAGGAACAAAATTATATCAATTTCTAAACCTTTATCAATTATAGTCCATTAGCACACTAACGCCCGGGAATTAGAGCGCACAAAATTTTAGTGGGACATCACGCGTCGATCCGATTTAATTTCATTTTTATTTTGGCATCGATTTAAAAAAAATATATCTATCCTTCTTAGCGCTCCTTTGAAGTCGGTTTTTTTACATTTTATTTTAAAAAAAGTTTATTATTTTATAATTTTTAGTGACCTTTGTTTGAAATCGGTTAAAAAACATTTATCATTGTACCAATTGGGGAACATACTCGATATAACAACGAAAGAATCATCCAAATCGGTCCACGCGTTTCAAAGTTATGCGCGAACATATATTAAATCTGGAATTCTAGATAATTCTAGACTATCTAGATAATAATAAATAAAAAATATTTATCGCGGTACCAATTGGGGAAAATACTCTACACTGCATTCCACATTAGAGCATACCTGTTTCGCGCAGGCACGGCCCTCGGGAAGCGTTGCTATGCCCCACTCCCCGCTTAACCGCCTATGTTTTTCTCCGTCGCACGGCCCTCTACTCCCTCTATTACGTTTTCGTGCGGGACGTTGTTTACCTTGACAACGGTCAGGTCCCGCGTTTGGGATGTACCAGTTATTCCTTGGAAACCACCACGACCAATCGCGTGCGGTTCGAACCGTGGGTAATAGTGGGAGCTGCGCAGATCGGTTGCAAATCGGTAGGGGCGTCGGTTTGCTCTTATATGGAATGCAGTATATATAACAACGAAAAAATCATCCAAATCTGTACACGCGGTACAAAGTTAAACGCGAACGTACATTAAAGCTGTAATTCTAGATAATTCTAGAATATCTAGATAATAATAATAAACAAAATTCACACTAATTCAAATAAAAAAAAATTACCGAAATCGGTGCACCTATGCGGAAGCTATGCGTGAACATACAAACAGAATGAAATATACGTGACGAATTGAGTAACCTCCTCCCTTTGAAGACGGTTAAAAAAAGCATGTTCACTGGGCCTGTTCGCATCATAATTTTTGATCCGCCATATTTAACCGTTTTGGTTGTACACTTCGGTTGGCATTCTGTATTAGATGGACGACGGATATACTGGCGCCATCCAGTACCACCTATTTACCTAAATACAACTATTTTGGACTCGTCTGTCCATATAATATTACGCCATTTGTGAACAGGCCTTAATTTTAAAATAAGTTTCGTTTCTCGCCCGTACAATGTTTAGCACGACCCACTGAAAAAGGGCATTAAAAAAGAAAATAGCATTTGGTTATAAATTCACTTTAGTATGACAATAACTTACTTCTAGTTTGTTTTAAATCACAAACTTCTTTGTTTTCGCAGAGTAAACGAGGAATATCTGTAAAGGAGAATCACTGAACTGATAATGTGGATTAACCGTGAGGTTAAGTGTTGCCAGATTTAAATCTACCGCAAACTAGGGCGACTTTGCCCGCCGGGGTGACATTGCCCACTTTTCGGAAAAACTTTATTTTATTTTATTGTGAAGTAATTAGAACATATGGTGCTTTGCAGTCGATAGCAATAATTTCTTCAAGGTCAAACGAAAAAAACAATAGCGAATTCAATCATACGGTAATTTGTCAGTCAGAGTAAAAAATTACACAAACAAATTTTTTTTCCAAGTGAATTTTTGTGATCTCCGAACTTTGTGCTGTTCAGAGAAAATAAACCTTAAAATCCGGTACAAAATTGTTACGCAATGCTGGAACTGGGCCGGGAAAAATATTGTTAAACTCGTTAATAATACACCCGGCCAGGACTGGTACATGGGCTTCGTGAGACGACACAAAACGGAACTGACCGAAAGAAGGGGTCAAAATATTTCTCGCGCGAGAACGGCTGTTGGTGTCGAGACGGTTGTAAAATATTTTGACCACTTACAAGGACAGGTTCCCAGGTGTTCGCCTCCGATTGCTTTGAATTTTGAATATGTTTTAGAGGAACGAAAAATAAGATACACGTGTTTTTTTTATAGCGGCCCGTTTTCATATTTAGGGGGTGAAACCAACCCCCAAAGTTATAAAATTTTCAGGTTTTCATCTCCGATTGCTTTGGTTTTTGGATATGTTTTAAAGGGCCGAAAAATAAGATACACGTGTTTTTTTTATAGCGGCCCGTTTTTATATTTAGGGGTGAAATCAACCCCCAAAGTTATACGATTTTCAGGTGTTTATCGCCGATTGCTTTGGTTTTTGGATATGTTTTAGAGAAACGAAAAATAAGAAATACGTGTATTTTTATTTTGGCCTGCTTGAATGTTTAGGGGGTGAAACCACCCAACAATTTTCATAAGAATAGTTGGTGCCCGCCTCCGATTGCTTTGGTTTTTGAATATGTTTTAGATGAACGAAAAATAAGATACACGTGTTATTTTATAGCGGCCCGTTTTCATATTTAGGGGGTGAAACCAACCCCCGAAGTTATAAAATTTTCAGGTTTTCATCTCCGATTGCTTTGGTTTTTGGATATGTTTTAGATGAACGAAAAATAAGATACACGTGTCTTTTTATAGCGGCCCGTTTTTATATTTAGAGGGTGGAATCAACCCCCAAAGTTATACGATTTTCAGGTTTTCATCTCCGATTGCTTTGGTTTTTGGATATGTTTTAGAGAACCGAAAAATAAGACTTTTTATAGCGGCCCGTTTTCATATTTAGGGGGTGAAACCAACCCCCAAAGTTATACGATTTTCAGGTGTTTATCGCCGTTTGCTTTGGTTTTTGGATATGTTTTAGAGAAACGCAAAATAAGAAATACGTGTCTTTTTATTTTGGCCTGCTTGAATGTTTAGGGGGTGAAACCACCCAACAATGTTCATAAGAATAGTTGGTGCCCGCTTCCGATTGCTTTGGTTTTTGGATATGTTTTAGAGAACCCATATAACTTTGAGGGGTGGTTGCACCCCCTAAACATGCAAACAGGCCAAAATAAAGATACCTGTTTCTTATTTTTCGGCTCTCCAAAACATATCTAAAATTCAAAGCAACCAGAGGCGGGCACCAACTATTCTTATGAACTTTGGGAGGTGGTTTCTATTGGAAATGGGTTGATAAATAAACCACAAAATACTTATTCTTTTGAAACTCTCGTTTATTAAACTAAGCTTGGAAGGACGTCGTACTGCACTGAAGGCAAGACTCGAAGTGAAGAGAAAACGCAAAGGCAATATGAAAAGTCTGTTGCCACTTGAGATAAAGGAATAGGCCTGCGTTCTGTCTTTTACCCTGTCAGTCAGGTATAGACAAACACACACAGACCCATGGGTCCGCTGACAGTTAGTTTACTGCTTTCGTCAGTGGTTGTCACACGTAACCAAATTCATTTTGGTTTTCTTGCTGACGCAATTGTTACTAATAATCCAACAGTTTTACCCCCTAAACATTCAAGCAGGCCAAAATAAAAAGGCGCGTATTTCGTATTTTTCGGTCCTGTAAAATATATCCAAAAACCAAAGCAATCGGAGACACGAGCACCTGAAAATCTTATAACTTTGGGGAGTAGTTTCACCCCCTTAATATGAAAATTGGCCGCTATAAAAAACACGTATATCTAATTTTTCGGTCCTCTAAAGCATATCAAAAAACCAAACCAGTCGGAGGCGGGCACCGACTATTCTTATGAACTTTGGGGGGTGGTTTCACCCCCTAAACATGCATACGAGCCAAAATAAAAAGATACGTATTTCTTATTTTTCGGTTCTCTAAACCATATCCAAAAACCAAAGCAATCGGCAATAAAACCTGAAAATCTTATAACTTTGGGGGTTGATTTCACCCCTAAATATGAAAACGGGCCGCTATAAAAAGACACGTGTATCTTATTTTTCGGTTCTCTAAACCATATCCAAAAACCAAAGCCATCGGAGGCGGGCACCAATTATTCTTATGAACATTGTTGAGTGGTTTCACCCCCTAAACATTCAAGCAGGACAAAATAAAAAGACACGTATTTCTTATTTTTCGTTTCTCTAAAACATATCCAAAAACCAAAGCAATCGGCGATAAACACCTGAAAATTTTATAACTTTGGGGGTTGATTTCACCCCCTAAATATGAAAACGGGCCGTTATAAAAAGACACGTGTATCTTATTTTTCGGTTCTCTAAAACATTTCCAAAATTCAAAGCAATCGGAGGCGGACACCTGGGAACCTCTCCTTGTTAGAAGAAAACGTTGGAAGACGTCCCGAAAGCGAACATTCTTAATTACGACGAGACGAATCTTAGGGACAACCCGGGAACGAAAAAAACCTGTTTTCGGCGTGGGGTGCAGAACGCATTTTAAGTCTTTTTAAATTTTTTTTTTTTTTTTTAAACATTTTGGTAATACTAGTCTCATGTATCCATTAGAATAAGAACGATTGCTCAATCATAACTCAATAATGAGTTTTAGGCATGTTTTCACTGAAAAATATCACGTCGGCAAAGACAACCCAACTGACAAGGGAAGATCCCGAACCCGAAATTCAAAAAATTTTGAAACTGAATACGTAGGGGATTTCCTCCTGGTTACAACGTAATTTTTGTTTGCTGCCCATATTCACTCGAAGGGGATGAAATTAACTCTCGAAAATTCGGCTATTTTTCGATTTTCTGTTATAACTCGCGAACTGTAAGAGATAGAAAAAAAGTTTCGAGACAAAAGTTATTTCTTTTAATTAGATCTACCATTTGGTAAAAAATTATTTTACAGTTCACGAGTTATAACACAAATCGGTAAATAACCGGCTTTACAGCGGTCAATTACACCCCCTTAGAGTGAATTTGGACAGCAAACAAAAATTGCATTGTAATCAGGAGGAAATTCTCTACATATTCACAAAGTTTCAGATTTTTTCAAATTTTCCCGTTCGCGATGTTCCCCTGTGAGCGAGTAACTTTGCCCACCATGTTTTTGGCATTTTAAAAGCGTACGTTTATGCAAAGATTTTTTTTTAAAGTTTATTTAAATCTGCACCGTATAATAGTATTTAAAAAAAAAAAAAATTGGATGCACTAGGAGTGCTAACAACGTTATTTGAAGTTCAAAAGTGGGCAAAGTCACCCCAGTTTACGGTACTTATTGTGATAATAAATTTACTTAACCCTTGAGTAATCAATATATGTGCTCATGATGAATGTTTTGTTACTGTATTATTGAGAAAGACGATTTTAATTATTTACCCTAAAGTACTGCTATTCTAATGTTCACAGCTGTATAAAAGAATTTATGCATCGCCGTTTCAGTAATTTGTCAATACACAGACCCACTTCAGTGGTGGACGTGCGACACAAAAACCGTGAATAAAGTTCGTATAAACGTGTGTTCTATGTATTTGACCTCGCTCCGAAGTTGTAGTCATTTTTACATTTCAGTAATTCATAATGACAAACAGATATTATAACCAATTCTACTAAGCTGTTTCAATTTTCGTTTTCGTGTGTGGGGGATTATCAGGTTAATTTTATGTCAATTTCTTAAACGACCAATTAAGTGAACTATTGGAAAAACTCGCCCTTGATGCCGCGCGTCGCATGTGGTTTATCTATGACGGTGCACCGCCATATTTTAGCCACATTTTTTCCACATTTGTTTTATGTTTTCTGAAAAACTCTGCAGCACGACTGTAGGCTTTCAGTCAGACCGACGCGACGCGGCGCACGGTTCTTACAAAGGTGAACAACTGCACGTTACTGGAATATGTATAAAAAAAAGAGTGTATCTCCAGAACAAGGTTAAATAAGGTGAATTTCCCAATTTCTGCTCATTTAAGAGGTAACTCGTCATAATGAAGGTGTAAAAAATTTGCAGAGTAATTTATTAATTCTTTAATAATAAATCAACCAATTGGAAAACTATTTAAGAAATATATTTCGATGTTTAACTATTAGTAATTTGTAATTAAATATAATGCTCTAAATGTCCGTATTTCTGCTCATGAAAAATAGCGATGTATATATTGCCCCAAGCACGTGCTGCACTCGCGTAAATGTTCAAATAATTTAGAATTATTTTGTTGCAACTATAGTGCAAACGTAACGCATATAATAAGAGGAAAAATACGAAATCAGCAGAAATTGGGATATTCACCTTAGAGTACATATTATTATGAATTTTTTCCACTGTTTTTGTGCCTCCTGTTCATCGTCCAAGTGGGTCCCACATATTATTGTACACCCTGTATAGGAGAACAAATGTAGAGATACCGTGACAACCGCATATTAGTGGAAGCAAGTGTGGACGTTGCACAATTTCAATAGTAGTTTAATATAGATTTCTGCGATTTTCCATTAAGTTTTTATACGAAGCAAGATGCTTTAGCCACGAATGCAATCGAAAGTGTGATTGAAAGACCCAAATGATGTGGGCTACCTCACTTATCTTTTCATTAAACAAGCCTCTCTGTATAGGTATAACGCACCCTACGTGCGCGTATGCGGAAACGACGCGTCTAATAATAGGCGACACGTTTACCGTCGACACTTATTGGGTAGCTTACTTACGAGAAATGTTCCGACATATGCCTATATATATATATATTTTATACAGAATTGTTTTGTTTTTCAAGTATCCATATTTTTGTTTGAATTAAGTGAGGGCTCGGATGCAATAAGGGGATTAGCGCTCGAAAATGGGAAAAATTATTGTCGAAACGTTAAGAAATATTGGAAAATTAAATGTTGTTAAACTGTATTTTAAAAATATAATGTTGTAAAGCTCGCCACCACACACATTTTTTCTATTTACAGTTTTTTGTATCCAATCATTAGTATTCGAGATAAAAATTATAAACAAAAAAAATTTCTTCGACCAAAATCATTATTTCTTTAAACATAAATTGCGATAACTCGAGTAAATATTAACGGATCGTTATGAGACTTGAAACATAAAACTCAGAAAACTCTAGCGAAGCCGTGAAATGTATGCACAAATCTCTTATGTTAAAAAATGTAATAATATTTAATTTAAAAGTAATACTGGACATAACCCATGTCTTTCAACGTTCGCCGGTAAAAAGTATCGAGGGAATTTTGAGGTACATATAACTTGCAGCGACAAAGTTTTTTCTTAATATACAAGGAAGTTTTTCACCAATTTTCACACTGATTAATAAATAATTGTAGAAGATATGACGATATATACAAGTCTTGCGCGGCACCAACAGTCAGCAGCTGCGGTACAATCGCGTCACACTGCAAAGACATGACCTTCTCACTATTATAAGATTATATATTACAAAAAAATATTGCGATATTATTTTCGAAATATTTAGTAACATTTTTATTATAGTATTTACACGCAATATTTACAGTATTTACACTGTTTTGTTTACAATATTCTGTTCTTTTATAAATTTTTTTTTCTCCTTTTTCCTATATTTCCTTTATGCTTATCTTTTCTTCTTTATTTATTTATTTATTTATTTTTATTTTTTTTATCGCAATATTTTTTTGTAATATATAATCATATAATAGTGAGAACGTCATGTCTTTGCAGTGTGACGCGATTGTACGCAGTTGCTGACTGTTGGTGCCGCGCGGGATTTATATATATCGTCATATCTTCTATAATTATTTATTAATCACTGTGAAAATTGGTGAAAAACTTCCTTGTATATTAAGAAAAAACTTTGTCGCTGCAAGTTATATGTACCCCAAAATTCCCTCGATACTTTTTAACGGCGAACGTTGAAAAACATGGGTTATGTCCAGTATTACTTTTTAATTAAATATTTTTACATTTTTTAACATAAGAGATTTGTGCATACATTTCACGGCTTTGCTAGAGTTTTCTGAGTTTTATGTTTGAAGTCTCATAACGATCCGTTAATATTTACTCAAGTTATCGCAATTTATGTTTAAAGAAATAATGATTTTGATCGAAGAAATTTTTTTTGTTTATAATTTTTATCTCGAATACTAATGATTGGATAAAAAAACTGTAAATAGAAAAAATGTGTGTCGTGGCGAGCTTTACAACATTATATTTTTAAAATACAGTTTAACAACATTTAATTTTCCAATATTTCTTAACGTTTGGACAATAATTTTTCCCATTTTCGAGCGCTAGTCCCCTTATTGCATCCGAGCCCTCAATTACTTCATAACAAATATGCTAAAATATGCTTTGGCCTTTCCTCTTTAATATATTGTAAATGAAAAGTTGAGAAAATACATACAAAATGAATGAAAAAATGTTATTTGGACGAAGATAAAATGTATCAATCTACCCCACTGCGGGGCTAGTTGATACGCTATTCTGTTTTCAATTTTTTTCATTTTTATTTGAATTAATTACTTCATAACAAATATGCCAAAATATACTTTGGTCCTTCCTCTTTAATATATTCTAAATGAAAAGTTGAGAAAATACATACAAAATGAATGAAAAAAATGTGATTTGTTTGATCAATTTGTTTGTATCAAAACTATTTATTTTTTCTTTATATAAACGGAAAAAGGGTAAACCAATCAGTAATTGACCGCATACCAGTGAATGACCATTAGGCAAAGAAATGTGAATTATAAATTTAAACATTATTATATGTTTATAAATGGAGTGTAGTTGCACTTTTAATATCCTATATTTTTAGTTACGCGTATTAAGCAAACATTAATAACCACAATTCTTATTAAAAGTATGCGGTCATTTACTGGGCTTCTAAAGGTTTTGCATTGAATAATTGTTTTTTTTAAAGAAAAATAAATTTAAATGCAATTTCAACAGTTGTTTTGTTGTTACACATAAATATATTCAAGTATTAATCTCAAAGGTCCACAGATTCAACAATTCGGTCATTCACTGGTTGGTTTACCCTAGTTAAAAAAAAAAAGATTGTTAACGCCAATGTACACACTCGTACGCTGGATCGTAGGAAATAATTAAACAACAATCTTCACATATCTCGCTCTAATGTAGCTACATATATACATATATACGGTCTCTCCTAATCGTTACAGCGAAAAAAAACATCAACGAACTTTGGGGTAAAACTCCTGGTATTAGTTTATACCTTGTTTCGTATTAGTTCGAATAATATAAGTCTGATCCTACGAAAACTTTTGACTCGCGTGTAACAACCAAATTTGGTCCTGATCGGTTAAAAAAATCGGGATAAAAAGTATCCTATATGTTATTCCTGGTCCTAGACTACGTATATACAAAATTTCACAAAGATCGGTTGCGTAGTTGCGACTAGATTGAGTAACAAACGTCCAAACACACTTTCGCATTTATTAGGTACTAGCGTCCCCGTCTCGGCTTCGCCCGAGATATTAGCGTGACCGATTCATGTTTATTAGAACCAATATCTTCTAAGGAAATTAAGTATTTTGGAAGAATTATTTCTTCATAATATTTCGGAAAAGATAACATTCTCTTCTTTGCGGGATTTATTTTCCCTCCAGCGTAACACATACCAGGTGCTTCTTCGTTCTATGTTAATAACGCGTTTTTTAGACATGTTACATAGCCTATGTCCATACTAGAGTATTCAGGAATATCGTGTTAAAATTTCAGGAAAATCAGTTCAATAGGTCTTGAGTTTTGCGCGATCATAAAAGTCGACACTCTCTTTATATAATAGTATAGATATAGATATGGATATAGATATAGATATAGATATAGATATAGATATAGATATAGATATAGATATAGATATAGATATAGATATAGATATAGATATAGATATAGATATTAGTAGGATAATAGGATTAGTAGGATTGTGCGAAAGAAGTCGCACAAAGAGTCGTGTTTACTTTATAGTTAACAGATTGCATTGTTCTATTCACCCATCGTTTTTGACATCTTTCATGTATGTATCTTTATCAGCTTACCTTCAAACGTTTTTACATTTAATTAGTTTTCTTTGTAGTCAAACACCGACTTGCACATATAAAACTAAAGACTGTGCATTGTGCTAATATTATAAAAATATAGTTTGACTGTGCAAAGTAAAATGGATACCGTTTTTTTATCAAGAAATAATTAATATTATCTTAACAATGAGTGGCCGACAATGCGTCACGGTATTTTTCGCAGTCATCTTGTAGATATTGATCTTTCGTTGGGAATAACGTTTTTTAGATTATGCATGGCGGCCACATTCGCTCGTTGTCAGCTTACCTCCCTTCCTTGAGATTAAAGCGACAAATTAGTAGGGTGAACTTTGGTAAGTCCGTGATAGTTTTAGAATTTGTCTATTAACTGCTAATATTTACATATTCTGAAAGTGAGTCTGGGATATAATGATAGGTCAGACTACAGAGAAACAAATAATAGTTTAACAGAAATTTACTAACAAGGGAAGATCCCGAACCAGAAAATTCAAAAAATTCTGAAACTTTGTGAATACGTAGGGGATTTCCTCCTGATTACAACGCAATTTTTGTTTGCTGCCCAAATTCACTCGAGGGGGGTGAAATTAACCCCCGAAAATTCGGCTATTTTGTGTTATAACTCGGGAACTGTAAGAGATAGAAAAAAAATTTCAAGACAAAAGTTACTTCTTTTAATTAGATCTATCATTTGGTGAAAAAAATATTTTACAGTTCACGAGTTGTAACAGAAAATCGGAAAATAACCGGATTTTCAGGGGTCAATTACACCCCCTTAGAGTAAATTTGGGCAGCAAAGTAAAATTGCGTTGTAATCAGGGGCAAATTCCCTACATATTCACGAAGTTTCAGAATTTTTTGAATTTCCGGATGTTCCCTTGTAAGTATATTTAATTGAAAATATACAAAATTAAGTGGTAATTATGCAGGCTTTCGTCAACAAGCACGCTTCCCAACACTTCACCCTGTCTTTCTTGAGATAGCTATTAAAAAACGTGGGACTAACTTCGACCTTCGGTACCCTCGCCCAAGGCGAACCGATAGGGGCGCGAAGCGTTATTTCGGTTTTGCCGCAAGGGCTGCCTGCCTGTAGGACCCTGCTGGCAGTTGAATTTTTGCAGCAGTCAGTCACAGAGCGGTCAGTTAGAGCTCGTATTCACT
The DNA here is from genome assembly GCF_050908995.1 of Andrena cerasifolii. NCBI lineage: Eukaryota > Metazoa > Arthropoda > Insecta > Hymenoptera > Andrenidae > Andrena > Andrena cerasifolii. The sequence continues at coordinate 1,964,706 of NC_135118.1, forward strand.
GTAAACCTCCATGTATCGGCTTTTGAATAAACTTGAAAAAGATAAAAAACAAGCGCGCACCAGGAATCGAACCGAAGACCTCCACAGCACCGTAGCCAAACATCTTAATATCGCAGCTACGACCGTTGCTTGCTAAGAATGTTTGCGCAACTGAAATACTACTGTCGCGCAAAACTTTGAACTGAAATTTCTCGAAAACGAAGGCCCACTGTACAAAAACCCTTTACGGTTTTGTGTTGTATTCCGTATTTTTCGTATTACTTTTATTTTATTAAATAACTTTATACAAATAACGGAAACTAAGACGATTACAGATAAATACTAGATTATAAATTCAGAACTAGATTCTCGTGTCCAGACTATTCGGACTGAAGTGCTCAAGTGCTTCTGACTGGAAGAATTGCGTGTAATATATATATATATATATATGTACGGTTTTCGGTAAGCTGAAAAGTGGGGGTTGTCCTGAGTTTAACGGTCGTTAAGGGATGAGGCATAGAGATCGAGGTTCAAGGATGAGTAATAGGGTACGGATAAGGTCATAAAAGAAGGACTTCAGGATGCTTACTATTGCTATCTGGAAAACTAACGCGCTGACTAATACTTTATATAGATTTAAATGACGTTGGTATACAACATTTGTAACACTAGGTGTGCACTACAATGTCCACCCAGTCTCATTCCAGAACCGATTGTATAACCTGTGCGTTCTCCTTGTTAGTGTTTAAGTTTTTAACGAGAGTTCTAATTTCCTGGTACACAACAACATAGGGTAAAGGACCCAATTACTGACATCTAATCGATTACAGTCACCTGAAGCTATTTTACTTAAAATAACGAATAAATAAACGTTGTAAAGTCGTACACAAAATACTACAGATTATATACTATAGTTCATTTATTCGCTATTTTAAGTAAAATAGCTCAAGGTCACAGTAATTGGTTAGGTGTCAGCAATAGGGTCCTTCACCCTACTCTGGTGGTAATTATTTACTTTGGCGATTCCTCACCGATTTTAGGATATATTGTCGGGGACTCGATTCTGAACGATTTTTCCTATACATGTTACTGTCGCTCGGTTTTAATTTCCGAGATATTCGCAAAAATATTTTTTAAATTTCTTGCTTTGGTGTTATAATTTCTGTTACTGTTGGGTTAGGTTTAGTATGACTAAATATAAGTGCACTTCACAGTCAAAATTATTTTCATTTATTATTGAGGACCCGAGAACGGGCGGGAGGAAACCAAAGATTCGACACTTTGATACTTTGTCAAGCTCCGTCTTTCACTCGAGCTCGAGCTCGACCCGCGGGCGGGCCTATACACAGTTACTCACACAATTAAGCGTACACCCAGGTTGGTAATGAAAATCGACGAAAAAATGAATACACATTTTCAAAAATGAAAACACAATATATATTTTATTCGTATATTTTACTAAATAATTCGTAAAAAAATCTAAATAAAATTGACTATTTGTCTATATTTAACAGAAATTGTAAAAGTATACGTATTTTAGTGACACGAAATTGAGCGTACACGTAGGAACTTTCACATTACGCAGGCCTGTATTGGTTAAATGTTGGTACTATTGAAAAGGAAGTCCCGCGAAATGTCTTTCAAAGTTCGGTTGCTCAGGAACCAGCAACAGAAAACTATCTGCTATCCGTAGATCGACGATTATAATAGCAGCATGGCTAATAAGAGGAATCAGACTGACATTTCAATACGAAATCTTATTGTAAAATTATATTCGCAAGGTAAATCCTTTCGTCAAGTAAGGAAAATCCCCATAAAAAAACTTGAAAAAAAGTAAAAAAATTACGCCAAGTACATGAAACAAATAAATCACAAAAAAAGAAGATAATAATATAAATCGCAAAAAAAAATATATCTGCTTAATATTATTTAATAATACATTTTTTCTTTTTATAAATAGCCATTGTTATAATTGGCGCAAATTTTTTGTATATCATTAATTTTGTAAAGCTATTAATTTACGACAATGTTTTTAAATTGGATCCGTTTTGATCGGTTAATTAAAGCACCGTTAGAAAGCGCAGTTAGAAAGCACCTTTATGTACTTGCAGCTCATTTTGATTTCACATCTTTTTTTACATTGTATATTTTCTTTTTTTTTCTGATTTATATTATTATCTTCTATTTTTTCTGGTTGTATATTTTCTTCTATTTTTTTTGCGATTTATATTATTATCTTCTTTTTTTGTGATTTATTTCTTTCATGTACTTGGCGTAATTTTTTTACTTTTTTCAAGTTTTTTTATGGGGATGTACAATGACGGACGACGATCCCTGCCGAATGATTCCGAGAGTCGACGAATCGACGAACGAAACTTGTGTTTGTTCATCGGTGTGCGTGCAACGCGTATACGTATTATGTTTGACGAAAAAATTCCTTGGAGAATCAGAATCAGAAGAAAAACCATATCGTAACTGACAGATCCATGAGACGATATTACGATATCTCTGTTATGCGCGGACCGATTTTATTGAAATTGGTCTTATTCGAAAGCTTATATGCGGTTTACATAAGAAAAATGCCTTTAAATTTTGAAAATATTGCAGGCGTGATGAGATATTAAGGAAATAAGTGTCAGGTTAGGTTGGAATGGCTCCGCGACGAGTAAAGGTACACGGTAGCGACAGTCGACATATACAGGGTGTCTTAGTCGGCAGAATACATTCTACCGTACAAAAAATTATGAACAAATTTCGGTACGATGGAACAGTCCGAAATACACCTGGCCAAGGAAGAAAGAAAATATTGTCGAACACTGATGAACGATTCATTTGTCGACAAATTAAAAGAAATCCGAGTACAAGTGTGCGGAAGTTAACGTTAGATGTTTCCTCGCGTATAAATAAAGACATCTCGGTTGAAACAGTTCGTAGAACATTAAGAAAAGAGGGATATCATTATCGGCCATTGCCGAGTCGCACGAAAGAAACCGTATATCTCCAAAGCAAATAGGCAGAAACGCATAGAATTTGCAAAAACGTTTGTAAATTTTCACGAAAGTTTTGGGGAAAATGTTACATTCTCTGACGAGACTAAAATCAATTTTTTGGGGCGGGATGGAAGGAAGCAAATCGTATGGCGACAGCCAAATACTGAGCTCCACCATAGAAATTCATGTCCAACGGTTAAACACGGAGGGAGGAGGATCCGTTATATTATGGGGATGTATACAGTGAGTAAAAAAAGTATTTGGACGGTTTTTAAAATCGCATAACTTTTTTAGAATTGGTCCAAACGACATGAGTTTTTTTTAGAAGCTAGAAAAAATAGAATAGAAAAAAAAAATTGTAAAGGTCGATTTTTAAACTTTTTTTGGTGAGCTTGTAATGAAAATTAAAAAAAAAAAGTTTGTAGATGGCAGTAAGTTGTATACGTGCCTAAAATTTCATGAAAATCGGTTAACGTTGTTCCGAGCTACGAACGTTTAAAGATCGCAGAATAAGGTCGAGAACCGCGAAAATTCCCGAAATCAGCGATTTCGTTAACCGATTTTGATGAAATTTTAGGCACGTATACAACTTACTGCCATCTACAAACGTTTTTTTTAATTTTCATTACAAGCTCACAAAAAAAGTTTAAAAATCGACCTTTACTATTTTTTTCGCTATTCCGACCAAATACATTTTTTTTTCAAAACGACCAAATACGTCATTTAGCAAACTAATCCTTCTAGCTTCTGAAAAAAAACTCATGTCGTTTGGACCAATTCTAAAAAAGTTACGCGATTTTAAAAAGTGTCCAAATACTTTTTTTACTCACTGTACATAGATGGCATAATGAACAAAATTAAGTACTTAAATATCTTAAAAAAGAATCTAAATGATTCAGCAGAAAAATTAAAAATCCCGCGGGTGTATTATTTTCAACAAGATAATGACCCAAAGCATTCATCATATATAGTTCAATTATGGTTGCTGTATAACATCCCAAAGATGCTAAAAACACCTCCCCAGTCGCCTGATCTCAATCCCATCGAGAATGTCTGGGGAGAAATAAAATCCAGAATGGCAAATAACAATTTTATGAATATAGAAGATTTCAAACGAAAGTTGAGAGAATATATGCGACAAAGTATTAATAAATGACACGATATAGTATAAGTTTGTAAATAGTGTTTTAACAAGGTGCACGCTCAATTTTGTGTCACTAAAATACGTGTACTTTTACAATTTCTGTTAAATATAGACAAATAGTCAATTTTATTTAGATATTTTTTTTTACGAATTATTTAGTAAAATATACAAATAAAATATATATTGTGTTTTCATTTTTGAATATGTGTATTTGTATCCAGTCTTTCATTTAATTTTTGTTACCAACCTAGGTGTACGCTCAATTTTCTGAGTAACTGTAGTCCAGTGAAATTGGGATCTGTCTTCGGAATAAATCCCAGCAAGCTAAATTTCGGTATGGGCCTTTATATGGTCGTTTTAAACAATATGCCAAAAGTCCCCATCGACCTGACCGCCGCTAAAATTTTTCACAGAGGTTTGAAAAAAAAACTGTTTTTCGCGAATATCTCGTTATCTAGCAGTTCTGCGATAAAAATAGTTACTATACAATTTATAGCCTAGGAAATTCTCTACAAAAAAGGTAGTACGATTTTTTTTCGTAGGAGTAATGAGAACGTCAGCATCAATGGATGTAGCACGTGTAGAGCGAATAGAAAGAACAAGAGTAGGGGTGACCGGGGTTAAAAGTTCCGGGGGGAAGTTGTTCCGACGGCTCTATGTTCAAAATAAAAAGGAGTGTTGTACTTTAAATTATTTTTTCCGTGTGAATTGATCACGCCACTGTGTCGCCCACTTTAATAGCGTCCGCGACAGCGAATCGTGCGGTTGTTAGTCGCGTATCAGATAAGTAACAATTTTTCTATCATTATTTTTTGGTCTATTTCAATTATTTAACGTCGATATTATAGATTGATTCGTTCTTATGGATCAAATGACATTTAAGAACATGGTGCAATAGTGTTTATCGTTTGAATATATGTATAAGCAGAATAGTCTTTGAAATTGCTACATGTGTCGGTAGGGGCTAGTTGTTAACGTGACTTGGGGGGCACGTTGTTACCGTAAAAACTTGCCCCACCGCAAATGTATAAATTGTTTCTGCTGTGCTTTAAGATGCGAACATATGAATGAAAGGCGGAAACGGACACGACTTCGATTAAAGTTACGCGTAAAGATAAATAAAAACTGTCGGTAGAGAATTCAATATCTGCCACATGATTCTATCGAGATTCATTAAAATACTACAATGTGGACAAGAGGCCACAGTAGGCTACAAGTACAAATCTCAATAAGTAGGTACCTACGTACAGTTGAATGTAAGATTGATTAGTAGATTATAGTTTTTACACCAAAGATAATGTTTATGGTTCTTTTAAAGATAATACATTTTTGTTGGTCCGAAGCTTCATAAATAAACTTTACGAATAAAATTCTGTTTTATTAGTAGTAACAACTAAGATGTAAGAGTTGCCTTTTCATGAAATATTTCATTTTCTAATAAAATAAAACAGAATTTTATTATTAGTAACAACTAAGATACAAGAGTTGCCTTTAAATGAAATATTTCATTTTCTAATGAAATAAAATAGAATTTTATTATTAGTAACAACTAAGATACAAGAGTTGCCTTTAAATGAAATATTTCATTTTCTAATGAAATAAAATAAAATTTTATTATTAGTAACAACTAAGATACAAGAGTTGCCTTTTAATCTTAGTTGTTACTACTAATAAAACAGAATTTTATTCGTAAAGTTTATTTATGAAGGTTCGGACGAACAAAAATGTATTATCTTTAAAAGAACCATAAACATTATCTTTGGTATAACAAGTATAATCTACTAGTCAGTCTTACATTCAACTGTACGTAGGTACCTACTTATTGAGATTTGTACTTGTAGCCTACTGTGGCCTCTTGTCCACATTGTAGTATTTTAATGAATCTCGATAGAATCATGTGGCAGATATTGAATTCTCTACCGACAGTTTTTATTTATCTTTACGCATAACTTCGATCGAAGTCGTGTCCCTTTCCGCCTTTCATTCATATGTTCGCATCTTAAAGCACAGCAGAAACAATTTATACATTTGCGTCGTTGTTACTTACCCCAATGCGATAACAACTTGCCCCATATAGGGGTAAGAATTTCGTTTCGATCAGCCACGAATAAATTACTTTCTATGAGAAACCTGTTACAATAAATTAAATACAAGTTTAAAATCCGAAAATATATCAAATTTAACAAGAAATTAGTCAATAGTGAAGAGAATAACTACATTATTGTCCAGTCATTTTTTTTATGTTTTATCGAAATTGATGCTGACGTTCTCAATACTCCTACGAAAAAAACTCATACCACCTTTTTTGTAGAGAATTTCCTAGGCTACAAATTGTATAATAACTATTTTTGTCGCGAAATTGCTAGACAACGAGATATTCGCGAAAAACAGTTGTTTCTTTTCAACCCTCTGTAAAAATTTTAGCGGCGGTCGGATCGATGGGGACTTTTGACATATTCTTTAAAACGACCAAATAAAGGCCCACACCAAAATTTAGCTTGGTGGGAATTATTCCGTAGATTGGGCAGATTTCCGTCTAGTTTCCCTGGACTATACAATGCACCAGCGCAACTTTTTCCTACACATGTTACCGCCGCTCGACCTTCGTTTCCGAGATATTCGCGAAAAACTTCGGTTGACTTATTCCGACACAACGCATTCCACTTTTCAACTTCTCTCGGGTATTAGTATCGGTTGGGGGTAGATTAGTGCGGGGGGCGCGCCCACTCGCGGGCGCGTAAAGCATGGTGGCGAACCGATGTGAGTCAGGGTGTTGACGGGAGCCCCCACAAATCCAATAGGTGCTCTCGAAAGCACGCTCTTCCTAGCAAAAAAAATATGTTTTAGAAACAGAGGCATCCTAATATTCGGCAACGCCGGCGCCGCCGAGCAGAGTCGGGGTTGACGGGCATCCGCAAGTTTCTGGTTGAAATATCCAAACTTACATCGATTTGCTACCACGTTTTACGTGCCCGCGAGCGGGCGCGCGCTCCTGCGCTATTCTAACCCCAACCTATATATCCGGGACAAGTTGGAAAGTGGAATGTGTTGTGTCGGAATGAATCAACGGAAGTTTTCGCAAATATCTCGGAAACTAAGGCCGAGCGACGGTAACATGTATAGGAAAAAGTTGTTCAAAATGTGGAGTTTTACAACATATCCAAATTTCATCAAAATCGGTGGGGAATCGCTAAAGTAAATAATTACCGTTCTGGTTACTCCGTGATAGTACTCTAGTAACTTCGTGATAGTTCTCGCTAGCTCATGATATGGCCATCAGCTATTTTTTTTATTTTATTTTACATCATTTTATATTATTTTAAATGATTTTACATTATTTTATACGATTTTATATGATTTTATATTATTTTATATCATTTTACATCATTTTACATCAGCATTTTACATCAGCATTTTACATCAGCATTTTTTACATCAGCTTTTTACATCAGCTTTTTACATCAGCACTTTACATCATCATTTTACATCAGCATTTTACATCAGCATTTTACATCAGCATTTTTTACATCAGCTTTTTACATCAGCTTTTTACATCAGCATTTTACATCATTATTTTACATCAGCATTTTTTACATCAGCATTTTTTACATCAGCATTTTACATCAGCATTTTTTACATCAGCATTTTACATCAGCATTTTACATCATTATTTTACATCAGCATTTTTTACATCAGCATTTTTTACATCAGCATTTTACATCAGCATTTTTTACATCAGCATTTTACATCAGCATTTTACATCAGCATTTTACATCATTTTATATCATTTTATATCATTTTATATTATTTTATATTATTTTATATTATTTTATATTACTTTATATTATTTTATACTCTTGTTATTTTGTGCATAATCAATCGTTTCATGATCGTTAGACGTCTGAGACGTAAGGAAACATTGTTTCTGGTATTGGCCATCAAAATAAACAGCGCAATGAGAAACGTAGTTTCAGGCACACGAAAAAATAATAATTTAGTCACTTTTCATAAGCAAAAATAACACTGATGCTTTATTGTATGATAATTTCAAGAGTAAAACTTGTTAAAGTGTCATTTTACCATCACTTACCCGCAGTTTGAACTTTCCATTTATTTTCTAAAGCACATATAATACATAAACAAGCGATCGTCCACAACAAGCACGAAAAATTTCGCGAATAATGCGCTGCTGGAATAAAATGCTCTCTCACTCTATCACGCTAACTTCAATTGACTAATTATTTTACCACAACATAAACTAGAACATCAACGCTGTCTGTTATTGTTTGTTCCATCTAAATTGATTCAGACAATTTAGAGTTACAGATAAATGAAAAAGTATCACGGAGTAACCTGTTCCACGAACTTACCCGAGTTTACCCTATCATATTTCCAAAACTTGTATACAGGGTGTTCCACAGCTAAGGAGGTCTTCTAGCGTAACGAAGCATTTTCTTTGCGTTTTTTCGGAATTTTTTACGAGGTGCTTGTAAAAGTTATTGCTACCCGGTTTATTTCTACATACTTATCTATATTTCGATTACATTTTCAATTTTTTTTAGTACGAAAAGATTAAAATTAACTCAAGTGGACCACTTTGTAGTTGCCTTTGAAAAAAAGCGGTGCCCACACGGTGTCCACTATTGGACGGTTTCTGATCACCTGAAACAAAAAATTCAAAAGCATTCCTTATTTGTATGCCCTTGGCTACAGCCGGTACCAGAATGAAAGAAAGATATTGAAAACTTAAAAAATAACGGCACTTTGAAGATCGAGTTTCGATTTTCACATGTTTTTTTCCACTTTTTGGGGCTGTCAGAATGAAAAAAAAAATATATTTTCACCCAATTGTGGTAGGGGCGATAGCCACACGTGTGCTGAAGTGAAGATGTATGCAGAAGTTGACCTTAATGATAGAAGTTGTATTTATTGAAAATTAGGTTGAAAAATAAGAAAAAGAAACGAAAACGTAAGAACGTCGCTACCCTTCCTCCCCCCCCCCCCAAAAAGGCTTACGTAATTTAATGTAACTTCTGCATACATCTTCAGCACACGTGTAGCTATCGCCCCTGCCACCGTTGTGTGAAAATATTTAATTTCTTTCACTCTGACAGCCCCAAAGAGTCGAAAAAATGTGTGAAAATCGAAACTCGATCTTCAAAGTGACGTCATTTTTTTTTAAATTTTTCAATATCTTTCATTCTGGTACCGGCTGTAGCCAAGGACATACAAATAAGGAATCCTTTTGAATTTTTTGTTCCAGATGATCAGAAAGCGTCCAATAGTGGACACCGTATGGGCACCACTTTTTTTCAAAAGCAGCTACAAAGTGGTCCACTTGAGTTAATTTTAATCTTTTCGTGCTAAAAAAAATTGCAAATGTAATCGAAATATAGATAAGTATGTAGCAATAAACCGGGTAGCAATAACTTTTACAAGCTCCTCATAAAAAATTCCGAAAAAACGCAAAGCAAATGCTTCGTTACACTAGAAGACCCCCTTAAACGATCAAACTTCATCAATATGATCTATGAGTAGAAATAAGAGGAAAATGTAGGAAAAAGCTATAACAAAAATATGAAACCCAAAGGCAATAGAGGACTCGCTGTTGATACGTTGCTTGGACCTTATTTTTGTACCGGTCAGACGAACTGCATATTCGTTTCTAAACGTTTTAAACAACGCTTAGCTAGTACTCTCAGAAGTTTCGCTCCGAGATTGTGTATCGTATGTACAAGAATCAATCAAGAACTGATCGAAAGGATTAATGATGCATTCACTGTGTTAAATTCAATCTCTCCACGACGTCAGACTTGCATTCGAAACAGGGGACGGTATTTTGAAATGGAAACAAAAATCAACATTTCTTCAATGCACCGCGATAATAAAGCGTTTGCGGGCATAAGTTACGAATATAAGATTTTTTTACTTATTTCTACTCAGAACATACTGGTGAACATCACCCTGCATACATCCCCTACAAAAGTAAAAAGATACCCGCGTTTGGGCAATTCCTCGTCGAAAGTAAATAAGCAATAATTGTAAATCTGTGAGACATTGAAGATCGTTATTAAGAAACGTTGAAAGGAAATTCGTTATCGTGTATGCTTTTTATAGCATACTTCTTTGAGGATGCATCAAAACATGGTCGAAATTTCAGAAGAATCGAATTGTTAGTTTCTTAAAAAAATTCCCAAATTTTTAAAAGTAGGTAACTCTTTGTGAATTTTTTGTAGAAAAACGGTTCGACAAATTCATTTGAGGTTTGGCAGGCTGTTTTATTGTACCTTGAGCTATTGTTCTGAATTTTTGTTTGACAGTGAGAGCAAAAACATTGCAGATACAGAGTGCTGACCGAGAGCGTTGAAAAAAGATCAGGTGGTCCTGGCGTTGACGGAAAGTACTGTAGGGGTTGTCTGAAACACAAAAAGGAGAAGAGGTTCTGAATCTACACGAATGTGGCTAGCTATGGTAGTAACTTTTGTGTTTTTTTTTTTGGAAGAAATTAACTTCAATTATAGAAGGTGCATCCCTTCTTCTTAAATCACATCCCTTAAGTACAAATGCTTATTACATGAAAAATAACAGGAGAAATGAAAGAAAATTAGTGGCAATCAACTTTTTATTAATAGAATAAACAGTTTTATAAACTCAAACAACAAAAAGTAATCAACTTCTATTCATAAAAACGATTTATTTTTAATATGGGAAAAGTTTAAGGATTAATGTTTCTAAATCGTACCATACTTATCCTAATTCTACTTTCAAATTAATACTTTAAAATTTAATTACTACAATCATCACATATGTATTCAAAAGCTGGTGTACCCACATTTTGCACCGCGGGTATGTGTATCGTACAATTTTCCTGTCTATTTCCTCGACACATTTCACAAAACCAGCTTTCATTTTCATCGTTTTTCTTCTTCTTCTTTTTCTTTCTTTTGTGTATTGGTTTTGGCGGTATTCCCCCTCTTACGAGTTTCCTTTGCTGTTCTGTTTTTTTTTCTTGTGGTTATGATTTTCTTTTTAGCCTCATCTAATTTTTCTTCCTGATTGTTTTAGTATGCTCGTACCAGTACATAATAAATAGGTACATAGGTCAATTTGAATTCAAATCTATGGCGTTAAAATATAGGGCACTGTTCGTTGATGCCAAAACAAGAAATGAACTTGAAAATAAGGCGAATGTCCCAATTTCTGCTGACTTCGTATTTCTCTTATTATTATATGCGTTACGTTTGTGATATAGTTGCAAGAAAATAATTCTAAATTATTTAAACATTTACGCGAGTGTTGCACGAGCTTGGGGCAAATTACTAGTAGTTAAACATCTGGAAATATCTTTCTTAAATAGTTTTTGAATTGCTTGATTTATTATTAAGGAATTAATCAATTATTTTAATTACCCTGCACATTTTAATCGCAATCAAATTTTTTACACCTTCTTTATGACGAGTTACCTCTTAAATCAACAGACATTGGGACATTCACCTTAGACGTAGTTTCGCATAGAAATTTGTTTCACTAATTCTCACAAAATAGTAATTCACACAATCCTTAAGAATCATGGTAAAATTTTAGTGAGAAGTACCCGAGAAACTTACCTGCTTTATATTTTTTTTGAGGAGTGACGGCATGGAGACTCGGCTTGTTAATGGCGTATGGATAACTGTTTACACTTTCTACCGCTAGGGGGCGATTGTGACTGTCTTAGTTTAAAAGAAACAGCGGGGATACGATTTAGGCGCAGGTACGAATTAGGCAAGTTCACCCTACTTATCCCACTTTATTTATCAACGAAATCGCTAAAAATGTGTATGGTATCATCAGTGGCGGATTTAAGAGAAAAGGCCCAGGTGACAAACGTTCTGAAGGGCCCATTTTTTTTAGAAAAAATGAAGATGCAGTGGCGCACTCAGGATTTTATTTTTGGACGGGGAGGGGGAGTTTTATCCGTTAAATCCCCCCCCCATTAAAAACAAGCGAGGAACGGTACGAGATAGACGACGCGCGACGCGTTGATATCTTTGTCTCGCTCCGGCTTTGAGGGGACCTTCCGGTCTAGGGCCCAAAAAATAGGTGATCTTTAGGAATTAATTAAAGGAAAACTACTATGTATAATTTAATGGGTTTTTTTGCATTATATTAAGGATGTCTTAAATTATAGAAATATATTTTTTGTTTTATAATTAATCATTGAAGACGGCACTGGGGAGTCGTCAAAGTCAAGGTGTCAAAAAAATTGATCCAAATCGGTGGGACCCGTATCCCCAAAAGTTATTATCCGATTCGACTGAAACTTTTTTTATTTTGAAGAATATACTTCTGGCTATGAGGGAAACCGGAACAAATTACAAAAATAACATTTTTTTAGAAAATAACGACACTTGAAGTGTGAAATCACTTCTTCCCTATATTTTTCACCCTTTCAAAAATACGCCTTTGAAAATTATAAATTTTCAATTTTTGTATTTTTTTCTGGTATATCCCCCCTAGCCAGAAATATATTCTTCAAAATAAAAAAGTTTCAGTCGAATCGGATAATAACTTTTGGAAATACAGGTTACACCGTTTTGAGAACACTGTTTCGAGAAAAACGCGTTTAAAGTTTTACGTGGGTGCCGAGTGGCCGGTTATTGCCCATGCATTTGCCGCTACTCAAATGCCTATAACTTCGGGAATTTTACGAATTTCAACAAATCCTTTTAAAATGTTAAACATTCGAAAAATGAAATAAAAAAAAATCGACTTTTAGACCGGATCCTCCCCTTAAGGCGCTTGATACTATTCCGTTCTTTGCGAGACGTCGATCTCCCAGCGAAATATTCCTTTCCCTTTTTCTCTTTTTGTTGGGGGGGGGGGGAGTCCCATGCGTGCGCCGCTGCGAAGAGGTAGTCTATTAAAGCCGGGTCAAGTGTAATAGTACGAAAAAAAATTGTAGTGTTTGGATACCTATACCTAATCATAATTTTTTGGAGATGGGGCCCTGGTGGGGCCTTCTGGACAGGGGCCCAGGCGGCAACTGCTCATCAGCCGCCCTGTTAAATACGCCACTGAGTGTCGTGTTTCTTAACAAGCAATCATTCATATTTATGTTTTGAACGATTAACCCAGTTAGAATACTTGTTGCTTGTACATTGCGCGGTACGAATTTGTTCGTGTCCTTCGGTGGTCCTTGTCACGGACTGCACTTAAGGGGTTACCTACCGTCAGGAGATAGAAAATGATTCAAATCTTTGGGAATTTATTTCAGAAAGTACATTCGTAGTTTTATGCAATGGCTTTCGTATTCAGATGAAGGACACTTTAACAGGTTATTATATTATGTTTTGGTATCAAAATATTTAGTTATTGCAAAATTACAACTGTTTTTCCGGAAGCTGTATTTAGAAACACGCTTTGCGGTGACCAACATTGTTCGAAACTGGGTTATCTGAAATAAAAAAACGAAGAAGATTTAGTTAGTACAATAGTTTATCTAGTCTTTAATCCTTCCCCTTTATATAATATTAATCTGGGACAAAATGGCAGATGTTTAAAGTGAAAGATCGATTTTCGTAAAAAAAAAAACACTCATTTTTCATCCATAAAATAAAAACTATGCATTGGAAAAACAAATGCTTCGATTGAAGACTAGATTTGAATGTTTAGAAGAAACCTACAAAGTTTCAGGAAGATTGGTCATGAGGTTTTGGAGAAATCGTGGTCCCCGTTTTAAAAACAGTTTCCGGGAAATCAGTTGTAATTTTGCAATAGCTAAATATTTTTATACCAAAACATAATATAATAACCTGTTAAACTGTCCCTCATCTGAATACAAAAACTATTGCATAAGAATATGCATGTACTTTCTGAAATAAATTCCCAAAGAACCGATTCTTTTTCTAACCCCTGACGGCAGGTAACCCCTTAACGCGCGGAAATAGTCTAAAATGCGAAAATACATGAAATTCAAATTATGTAACGAGGCAAAGTTTGAATGAACCAGTACGAGGTACTGCAAAGTATGGAGCCAATATTGATGCAGTGTAGGAATTGGGGCGTCGCCCTCTTTCGAATAAAAAAAAAGATCATCAAAATCGGTGCATATGGCTCCTTTTTGAAGTCGGTTAAATAATTATACGTTTACTTTTTAAAAATTTAAAATTTTAAGTATCCGGTTGGTGTTAACTCGTATTACCTCGCAAAGTATCCGGTTGATGTTGAGCCGCGTCGCTTAATTACGGAAAGTCCATGCATTATTGAAAAGACCGCGGTGTATTAAATAGAGCCAGTAAAAATATGCGTTCGAAGTCACGCTGATAGATATTAGCTATCCGAATGCGCCACCAGTAATCGCGCGCGCGTCTTGCGAGGGTTACAGTTGGATGGACTTGTAACAGATTTATTGTCAGCAACACGTTCGTCTTGGGTTATAAGAAGATTTCCAACTCGACCTCCTCGATTCGGCCGATCAACGAAATATGTATCATTCGACTTTTGGTCCACGTAGAAACATTTAAAGAAACGATTATTCCCCAGAATCAACAAATCAATGGGGCGTAACGATTTGCGGATATATTTACGACACGGTTAGTCCGTCGTTTCAGGCAGGAAACCGAACCCTAACCCGTACCCGGTTCGGTACGCCGTATCGTCGACTAACCCGCCTAACGGAGTAACAGAAATCATCTGTAACCCGAGTAACCCGGTTAACCGGGTTAATGCGGGTACAGTGTTACGGTGAAAAACATAGTTGTAAGCAGGTTTCCAAATACAGATGAATTTTATTTTAATATCGGAGACTTCTTGGTAGGGTGATGCATGCACGTGAAAGTAATAAATATGCGAGGTCAAAGATTAACTTGGCCGCGCCGAAATCGCGAGCGTTTGCCGGCGCACAGTGTAAGATTTTGGATAAAAATCGCTCGACAGCGCAAATCTTGACCGATTTCAATATTTTTTTTTTTTAATACTCGTAAAGGATTCAGCAATAACGGAGCACAGCAATAAAGACAGTATCTGTTGGTCTAATCTATAGAAAATACTATTTAGCATAACATAACATAAAAGCGTAAATGAATAAATTTTGCAGATTAAAGATATTCAAAATGATTTTTTGTAAATTTAATATTAACTATGAAATAAAAGTTTACCTTAAATTTACAAAAATTATGTTCTAAATAAACTGTATAGCTGATTTAAATCTTATATTTATAAATTACGTTGTAAAATTAGTTACCATAAAATATTCGATTCTAATTATACCGAATTACAATTATTATAAAGTTATTTTTAAATTTATATATTAAAAATAAAATCAAAACTGATAAAATTGAAATATAATTTAAAAGTATAATATTCAAATCAGCTATGCAGTTTATTTAAAACATAAATTTTGTAAATGTAAAGTAAATTTTTTATTTTACAGCTAATATTAAATTTGTAAAAAAATAATTTTTAATATCTTTAATTTGTATAATTTATGTTTTTATGTTATGTTGCGCTAAATAGTGTTCTCTATAAATCAGACCAACAGATATGGGTTTTATTGCAGTGCTCCGTTATTGCTGAATCCTTTACGAGTATTTAAAAAAAAAATTATTGAAATCGGTCAAGATTTGCACTGTCGAGCGACTTTTGTCCAAAATCTCACACCATCTAGACTGTGCGGGTTTAGGACCCGGTTGTTCGGTGCTTCGGTAGTACCTGCCGCACGGACGAGACCGACTGTCGACCAGATGACCAGACTTTTACCCATTGTCTAACGCTTAGGTGTCGAAAATATTCGAATGCTAGAAAATGGAAGCTATAAGGCGAAACGCGTACACGGCTGTAGAAGATAAAATCACAAAAAATAGAAGATAATAATAATTATAAAATAAAAAAAGATGTGAAATCAAAATGAGCTGCCCGTACATAAAGGTAATGATAAATACAAATAAATATTTTAATACGAATAAACATTTTATTCAAAATACTTGGCGCTGCGAAATAGAAAAAATGTTAATTGTCCTCGTATTAATAATTTGCAATAACTCCCTTACAATCTAAAATACATAAACATATACTTATACATATACATATTAGAAACGCAGTCAGATTTATTCTACATATATTTAATTCTAATGTCATACGTACCAATTCGGGATGCAGGCGCCAAGTATTTTGGAGAAAATGTTTGTTCGTATTAAAATATTTATTTGTATTTATCATAACCTTTTGTACGTGCAGCTCACTTTGATTTCACATCTTTTTTTATTTTATAATTATTATTATCTTCTATTTTTGTGATTTATTTGCTTTCATGTACTTGGCGTAATTTTTTTACTTTTCTCAAGTTTTTTATGGAGATCTCACTTCTTTTTACAAAGATAATTTACATAGAGAATGACTTCAGATAATTTTCAATTTTATAAATTATTATTATATTATGAATAGATGACTGGATAATTTTTTCATCCTCTCGGGTTTTTTTTTTAAAATATATTGTATTGTCATCCAAACTACGCACGCCTGCAAAGCTTCAAGACAATTGGATTGGTGGAATTGGTTTAAATTGGTTTTTATCATTTAAATTAAAAAGAAATTCATTTATGCATATATTTGTAAAAACACGTTTATAACTTGACGGTAAGCTGTGAAAATTTGGAGTAGATTGCATAGCGAAGATAGCGATTGACGAACGAAACGTGTGATAGTTCCGTTTTAGCTGAAGGTGTGCGTGTGACGCGTATACGTATTATGTCGACAAAATATCTCGGTTATCCGCGGACCGATTTTATTGAAATTGGTCTTATTCGAAAGCTTATATGCGGTTTACATAAGAAAAATGCCTTTAAAATTTAGAAAATATTGCAGGCATGATGAGATATTAAGGAAATAAGTTTCAGGTTAGGTTGGAATAGCCCGGCGACGAGTAAATGATAGCTGTAGCGACAGTCGACATATACAGGGTGTCTTTCCTGTACTTGGCGTCGTGACGCTTCCGCGTCTCTAGATTGATGCTAACAGGTATTGGTGTTGAGTAATTCTTGAAGTTTAAGAAATAAAGTATAAATTCCGTTTCTAACAACCCTCTAAAATTAATCAAACCTGCATGGATTATATACTCGTATATTTTAAACATTGTGTATTCATTTGATCTGAATTTGTATTGCCTGTAGATTCACATATCACTGACTTGCCGTAAATGACTGTCTAGTCCAGGCTAGACTGTCTTATTCTACTAGTAACCCGCTCGTAGCGGGTTAACCCGGTTACTTCGGTTCTTTCTAGAATTTAAGAACCGTTCCCTCGCGGTTAGTATGGGTTACAGAAACCTTCCTTGATTAACCAGGTAAGGGTTAGGGTTACGAATCGGTTCGGATCCCTGCTTCCAGGGATTAAACAGACCGTTTGCCATTAAAAACCTAACAGAAATAATTTTAATCGCCGTCCGAGTACAATCTCTCTTATTACAGTTTTTTGGTCTTCTCTTGAAGTTTAAAGAAATCAGTATTTCGTTTGGTTTTAGAAGATAGGTTTGCAGGACAAATGCCATACAGGTAGAAGTAAGAATGATTAGTAATAGCAATGTTGGGATCATATGAGAAATGTGTATTTCTGTTGTTTTGATTGCAGACACCAGTGTCGAGGATCATGGATGTTGAGTGTGAAATCGAATGAGAGATCCTTCTTTTGAGAAGAGGAATTCGCAAAAGTTGGAAGAGCAGCGAACTTTCGTAGGTATAGAAACAGAGGAGGGGGAAAGGGAGTCGGACGCATCGCCGTCGCGGAAGCTAGTAAAGTTACGCGAACGGGCGAGAAGGAACATACGAGCGAGAGGAATCGGACGGGGGAGGAATAGCCAGGAGCGACCGCACGCATCCGTGGATTGCGTAATAAGAGGGGAGAGAGAGAGAGTGAAAAAGAAAAATACTCGGCAAAGTGTCTGTAAATAAGAGTTATTTTTCGTATGAAAGAAAAGGAGATACATCCACGTCGGAACGAGGGAAAACGAGCAGGAAGACATTTAGAAGTCCTTGAACGGAAGAAGGTTCTGAGGGCTTTCTCTCTCTCTCCCTCTTTCCCTCTCTCCCTCCCTCCCTCTCCCCCCTCTTTCTTTCTCTCTCTCTCTCTCCCTTAGATGGACATACGGAGAGGGTAGAAGATCGGTGACAGAAGAAGAGAAAGAAGCGAAAGAAGCGAGAGGAGCGAAAGAAGAAGGAGGAGATACGGTATCGCAATTAACGAGTCTCGTTTCTACGTTCTTTATCCAAAATCGATTTGTGTTTCTTCCGCTTGTAGTGCAATCTCATTCGCGGTGTGCGATTAGCTTAGATTCGACGGGGCAAAAATCTTCGCGGAAAGAGAGCGTGTGGGTGAGCGAATGAGTGAGTGAATGAGCGAGTGAGTGAGTGTGAGAGAGAGAGAGCGGGGGTGACAAACACCCCCGTGCATATATATATACATACACATATATATTGTATATGCATATATATATGTATAGATATTTATATAAAAGAGGGGGAATTGGTGGAAGAAGCTAAAGAAACGAGGGTGTTTTGATTGAGAGAAGAAAGGGGGAAGAAAGAGACCGTGAAAAAGAACACCTGGGAAAGACGGACCGAAGAGGAAGAACGAAGGGAAAAAAAGGAAGAGGAAAAGAGGAAGTGTGCGGCGAAGAAGGGGAAGAAGGAAAAAGAGAAGGAGGGAGAGGGAGCGAGGGTGCGCGCTGTGAAGCGGTATTGAGAGGGCTGGCGTGCCCCATGTTGTGAGTGTCTGAAGCCTGCCGGGGGCAGAAGTGAAAGGGTGGGAGGGAGGGAAGGGTAAGGGTGCCGCTGGTATGGAGTATGGAAGCGGCGGGGGCGGAGGCGGTGGGGGCCGTGGGGGTGTCCAACCACCCTCCGCAGCTGCGAGAGGTATGACGGGGACAGATACTACGGATGCTGCATGGCACAAACACGAACAAATGATCCTTATGGAATCCAGGCATAAGCAACAATGTGAGTATACCACCCCACAATCATGCTTTTCGGCTTCGATTTACTGCGATGCACTTACCTTACGACCCAACCCAGGCCACCTTACGTCCTCCTCCCCCACCCTCCAACCCCTTATTTTTGGTTCAACTGGTAATTTCACCCTCCCCCTGCGTTCCCTTCCATTTCGTTTATTCCTTGAATAGGTATCTCTCTACATTTCGCCAAGCAGTCGTAAAAACGCAATTGAATCGCCTTTTTAAAAGTCACTTCGAGCACACATAAGCGCCGCGGCCAGGCAGGAGTCAAAGCAGTACCAAAGTCACATCTTCCGGTCTTGAGGAGTTTCTCACTCCCTGTAACTAGGGAATCCACTAGGTTCTCCATAGCCGGTACTTCGTGCTACGACGATTGCATTAAACATATTGAGTCTAGCAATGCATAGGTGCTAATGCTTATAAGTAGATGAACATGTTATTACCTACTTCTCAATAACGGGCCTCAGCTATAAGTATCGTCGTGAACCTCCTTTTAAGGCTTGTAAGATTCGGTTACTAAAAACTCCCCGATAACGACACTGGAGGAAACGGTATGCGAATGGAATTAGGGGAAAGCGGGGTAATTCCGGCCACATAAGCAGTAAATGCTATAAAATTTGAACAAGTCACGCATTTGTTAGTTTTTTATATTAATTGATAGTTCGAAGTGTCTAAGGTCAAAACCAGATGTATTAGCCGGTGAGTTTCGTGAGGGGAATTCTCCCACCACACCGTTTGCCTGCCTCGGTGCTCCTTTTCTCAACGTTTTCTCACTCGCTCTCGCGGAACAAGAGTGAGCCGGAAGTGGTGGGGATAGTGCCAAGCTTCTGGCGTGTAGGTCAAACCGAGCTGTTAGCGTAGAGATACACGCATCAGAATAGGTGTGCGTTAGCTCCGAAAAAATTCAGGAGCTTTATCGGTCAGAACATTGATTCCTTCTCGATAGCTTCATCTCGTATTGGTCTATGCATAGCTTCGTAACGCACGCAACTATTACGCTAAGAATAAATAACAACCAAACGGCTAGATTCAGGCGGGGCCGAGCAGCGTTCCCGTTATCCCACCATACCCTGCGAGAGCCACGCCACTCCAACTGACAAATCCAGGATCGTCAGGTGGTGGTGGTTGATTTCTCCTCGATTGCTGCTCGCGAAAACGAATTCACCGGCCAATATATCTGGCTTCCACCTTAGTTTGTATTACTATGACCTAGAAAGCATAAATTTACGTTGTAACAAAATTGGGAGCAATAACACAAAAACAGTCGATTACCCCACTAGTGGGGTAATTCCGGCCATGATTTTTATTTATAAAAGAGATAGGAACACTGTTAAATTAATAAAATATTGTATTATTTTTTATTTTAAAATTAATTGGTACATATATCACAAGTGTATTCTTCGGGGGTATCCCATCCTGAACATTCTTCATGTGCCCATTGACCACGTACTGTGCACCGGAACCACATTTCACCACCTTTTCCGAATTCTTTGCAAAAGGAGCAAATATCGTGCTCTACTTTTTCGTCACAAATATCTGAATTGTCCGATTGAAAATTCAGTTTCTTTTTCCTCAGGTTTAGTTTACCTCCCCAACAATTACGCTGCCTTACGTATGGACATTTTATTCTTACTAATTACCTCCACGGCCTTCGATAAATTTTCCTGGTTCCATTCTGCCTTCTTCGAAATTCTTTTATATGTACGTGGCATCCACGCCAAAAAAAAGCAATGTTAAAAGCTGGCTGGAATTACCTCTTACTTTTGGCCGGTATTACCCCACACCTCATGTTCAGATATTTGAAGGTAATACACTGAATTGAGTTTACATATCACCAAAAACCAAATGTTAGTTTGAAACTAGAAACATTCCTCTATTTAATGAGATTAATATTAATAATTCGTATCTATTCCATGTACTAACTTACCTTGCTTAAAAATAGACCACTGTTATAAGCTTACGTTGCGAAATGAACATTTACGGATTTGTTTACAAGAAAAGACTGCTATAGTCATGGAAACGACGAATATTAGCTAGCCAGATTATTAACAAGTGTTACCATACAGTGTTAAGTTACGCGTTTTTGGTTTTTTCAGAAATAAAAATGAACAGAATTACCCACTGGACGAAATTGCCTCGCTTTCCCCTATGTAGCGTCTTGTTCTAGTGCAGGAGTGTCGAACTTCCCCACTCCGAGAGCCGCGCGAGTCGGGCCCCCGGTCTGCCGGGTCCCCCACTTATTTTTCTCCAGGCGTTGCACGAGCCCCGGCAGGGGGGGAATGCGGCACCCGGAGGAGAAATTCGTCAGAGCGAAGTAGGTGTGGAGGGGGCCGTTCTCCTACGGCTCTACGGAGCAGGCGAAGAGGAGAGGGAGCCACTGCGGCTCGCGAGCCGCTAGTTCGACACCCCTGTTCTAGTGCTTCCTCAAGTCGTTTTTCTAGATCATACTGTTGTCAAGCAACGTTACCCTTTTTGTAAATTTTTTTAATGAATCAATAATTCGATCACAAAAAGCATTCAGGGAAGTGGAGTTAAAATTTGTAAGCAGTTCACACTACACTTTCCCGCTTCGATGACATTATACATAAGCATGAATAGTATTTATCTGTTTCGATAATAAAGGACATAGGTGGAATAGAAGGAAATGAAGAGTCATTTGTGGAGTGCTTGCAAATTTAAATGAATGGCACATTCAGTTTTCTCTACAACTAAGGGTGGTATTTTACATGTCAGTTGCATCTAACAAGGGAAGATCCCGAATCCAAAAATTCAAAAAATTCTAAAACTTTGTGAATACGTAGGGGATTTCCTTCTGATTACAACGCAATTTTTGTTTGCTGCCCAAATTCACTCGAAGGGGGTGAAATTAGCCCCTCACCATTCGGCTATTTTGTGTTATAACTCGGGAACTGTAAGAGATAGAAAAAAAGTTTCAAGACAAAAGTTACTTCTTTTAATTAGATCTATCATTTGGTAAAAAAATTATTTTACAGTTCACGAGTTATAACACAAAATCGGGAAATAACCGCATTTTCAGGGGTCAATTACACCCCCTTAGAGTGAATTTGGGCAGCAAACAAAAATTCCCTTGTAATCAGGAGGAAATTCCCTACATATTCACAAAGTTTCAGAATTTTGGGATGTTTCCTTGCAAGCCACAAAAAAGCACTGTGAAAAGTTGGCTGGAATTACCCCTGAATTTTGGCCGGTCTTATCCCACAACACATGTTCAGGTAATTGAGGTACTAGGTACACTGAATTGAATTTACATATCACCAAAAACCAAATGTGAGTTTGAAAGTAGAAACATTTCCCTATTTAATGAGATTAATATTAATAATTTATATCTATTCCAAGCAATAAATTGTCTCGCTTAAAGATAGACCACTGTTATAAGATTGCGGCGCGAAATGAACACTCCCGGATTTGTTTGAAACAAAAGACTGCTATCCTCATGGAAAGCATGAATATTAGCTCGCCGCATCATTAACAGGTGGCAGTACCATACAGAGTCAAGCTACGCGGTTTTTATTTAAAGAAATAAAAGTGGCGGGAATTACCCCGCTTTCCCCTACACGGTTCCAAAGATATCGTACGTTCAAGGAATTCAAAATTCTCCCGTTAGAAGAAGTATATTTTGCGCATTAATTTCCAGTGGAGAAGGGTTGTTAAATTCATATGTTGTGGCGCGCGATACTGTATTCATTGTACGTATGAAATACGATATGGGCCATGGTTTAGATGTGCATTTATTAATTAAATTCTTCCATAATTTCTGCTAGTGGGATAATTTTACTTTACGCTTGAATCCACGCCAACGCAATGCGTATAGGTAACTGGAATATGACGAAAGTTGTGTAAGTCTCAAGAGTTATTGAAAGATTTACGCTCGCATATCCAACACATACACATTGGCGTAACTAGTTAGGGGGCCGCCTGGGCCTTACCCCCCCCCTCCAAAACGCGGAATGGCCCATCCCTAGAAACTATCGAAATAAGTAAAAAACATTCGTCTGTTCGTAAAAGCCTATCTTAAATAAAACAAATATTTGGGCCGAAATGATATATGCAGTGAAAATAAATAAAAAAATACAATAATGTTTTTATTAGGTTAAATTATGAATTAAAACTGTTGGAATTTAGCTGCTAAATGTAGGTATATGTAGGTAAATCTATCTGTATAAAAAAGACAGAACGAGAGAGAGAGACGTGGGGGGTGGGATCTAACCCCCCCCCCCACAAAATTCCTAGTTACGCCAATGAACATACATCATGAATCATGTATTATAGTGCATAATTTTTCGGAATGCATGTCGTCACCGTTTGCATTTAAATATTTATCTAGTCTTGACTGGCATTGCGCGAACGAGAAAAGAGCACAGTTGAACAATATTAATTCCCTTGCTATTAAAATTGATTAGGATCGTTTCGTGCTTCGTCGACGTTTTATAATCTACCTAACGTCTGCCATGCAAGACGCATGCATTTGGAGTCACTGTAATAACTCAATTAGATTACTTCAATAAATGTTTGTTTATTAAGAACGTCAAGATTAAATAAGAATTTCGGCGGAAACTAATAACCACACGGTAAAATTCGTGGACCTAACTTTTTCAGTAATCGAATGATCATAATTTATCTTAAACGTTAATAATTTATTTAAAAAATTTTGTAGCTATATAGGTAGGCGTGTGCGTATGCCAATACATGGCACACCCTTCGTCATTGTTAGGGTAATAATCATGTCAATTGTCATGAAGTATTCCATACGTATTACGAATTTTGCAATCCACAATATTTACACCGAATGTGTATTCGTTTGAATTTAAAATCGACGAAACTCATGGCAAGAAAAAATGAATCATAATGACTTGTTTGATATTGATAATCGCTGTTTCCTGTGTCGCTTATTTGCCCAAGCAAAATAATCTTGGAGTGCGTTAGGTAAGATCAAACGGTTCGCGTGACTCTTATCGAGCAAGACTTTCTACTGATAATACTACCTCGTTGTAATTGTGCTTCTAAAATTGAAGGTTTTCGGAAATCTTGAATGACTAGGGTGAACCAACCAGTAATTGACCATTAGGCAAGGAAATGTCAATTATAAATTTAAACATAATTATATGTTTATAAATGGAGTGTAGTTGCACATTTAATATCCTATATTTTTAGTTACGCGTATTAAGCAAACATTAATAAGTACAATTCTTATTAAAAGTATGTGGTCATTTACTGGGCTTCTAAAGGTTTTGCATTTTATAATTATTTTTTTTTAAATTACGATAAGAATGAGTAATTATTTTTATAGAAATTTCAAGAAAAATAAATTTAAATGCAATTTCAACAGTTGTTTTGTTGTTACACATAAATATATTCAAGTATTAATCTCAAAGATCCATAGATTCAACAATTCGGTCATTCACTGGTTGGTTTACCCTATGCGCTTTTTCTATTATTATTATTGGGAGGGATGACTTAAACGTGTATGTTTTCTTTTAGTGATTTTATCAAATTTTCGCAATACGTACGTTGAAAGGAGATCAGTAAATAAATGTAAACAGCACACTCACAAGGAAACATATCGAACCCGAAAATTCGGAGTATGTAAGAAACGATTTTTTTTTCTGCGGAAAAACACTCTGGAGGGGGTGAAATCAGCCCCCATATTTTCAGCGATTTTTCGTTTTTCGAGTATAACTTTGTAACGGTGCGAGTTAGAAGAAAACGTTCAGTGTTTGATGCCGTATAACGCGCTGCAAAAGAAATGTTTGTATGTCCAACAATTTATAAATAAAAAAGAATCCTCGATTGTCAAGTGGCAGATGGTAGTAATATGGACAAAGGCGGAAAATTTTTGTAAACAAATAAACAAATGAACCAAAATTTTTTCCTTTTACATTTTAGTAAACCATTGCGAATTATAACTTTTACACGGAAAAAGATCGTCCCCAACCCTCGCGGTTAGAAATTATATGTAAAATAAGGAAAATTTTAATTTATTTATAAATTGTTGGACGTACAAAGATTTCTTTCGCAGCGCGTTATACGGCATCAAACACTGAACATTTTGTCCATTTACGGTTTTCTTCTACCTCGCACCGTTACAAAGTTATACTCGAAAAACGAAAAATCGCTGAAAATTTGGGGGCTGATTTCACCCCCTCGGAGTGTTTTTCCGCAGAAAAAAATCGTTTCTTACATACTCCGATATGTTCTACAATCGTACGGAGTTTCATTGCGATCAGAATTTTCGGGTTCGATATGTTTCCTTGTCAGTCTCAGAAGCACATAAATATGTTATAATTAAATAAAGCTTATGTTCCTGTCACCAGCTTCTTATGCATGTTATTTGATAATAACAATGCATTTTTCGTGATTACAGGCTAATAATACAGTTTAGCGATTGCTTAACGGTTTCTTTATTCTATAACAGTGACCATTGAAAGACTGACAAGGGAACCCAAAAATTTCAAAAAATTCTGAAACTTTGTGAATACGTAGGGGATTTCCTCCTGATTACAACGCAATTTTTGTTTGCTGCCCAAATTCATTGGAGGGGGGTGAAATCAACCCCTGAAAATTCGGCTATTTTCCCATTGTTGTGTTATAACTTGAGAACTGTAAGAGATAGAAAAAAAGTTTCAAGACAAAAGTTACTTCTTTTAATTAGATCCATCATTTGGTAAACAAATTATTTTACAGCTCACGGGTTATAACACAAAATCGGAAAATAGCCGAATTTTCAGGGGTCAATTACACCCCCCTATAGTGAATTTGGGCAGCAAACAAAAATTGCGTTGTAATTAAGCGGAAATTCCTTTCATATTCGCAGTTTCAGAATTTTTTGAATTTCCGGGTTCGAGATGTTCCCTTGTGAGTTTGCACCATGCTTTCAGTAAAGTGATTTTAGTCGTTCGATAATGTATTAATATTTTGTCTATAAACCTTTCGATTTTAAAACATTGTTAACACATCTTGGTTTATGTTTTCTTACAATTAATGATAGTCTTGAAGAATTCCATCCTATTGTTCTTGCACTCCGCTGTATAATTTAGCAATGGAGAATGGTAGAGAGCTATGCGAACCATACATTCATCTCTTCAGCAATCCCCATAGACCTTCGATGGGGGTGGAGATTCTTTCTTTACGCTGGCCACACCAGAACAGAAAACTTAAGTACTCCACCTACTTTGCACGCTTTTGACTGTGCATTTAGGATACCTTACTCATCTTAAAAAAATAACCATTATAACTTTTATACTAAATATTTTTATCACCAACTAACAAATCTTTGTGGAATACAGTTATACAAGTAGGGGAGACCACCGGGGCTAGTTGACTAATTTTTAACATTTCGAATTTTGATAAACAGACCATTGGTATTTTGTTGACTTGTTGCACACCAAAAGTTTACAAATTTCATTAGGTATTCAGGCTTAATTTTTAAGATTGTTTTAATTAAGTCTAGGTCGTAGTTTTTATTATATTTAGAGTAGTGAGACGAATTAGTCAACAAACCCTAGCTGTGGGGTTAGTTGACAAATATGATGGGGTTAGATGACGTGACATTTACTTTTCAGTTTTAACCCTTTGCCTGCGATATATACGAAAGGCGTATATATACGCAGTCAATTCCATCAATATAGTATACGAAAGGCGTGCATACATATCCTACGACCAAAAAAATTTTTTTTTTTCATTCGTTAACACTGTTATTTTTTTTATTAATCATCGTGGTTTTAGATACTGTAATTATTTTCTACTTGTTTGTTATGGGCTATTTGGAAGGCCTGAGAGTTTGAAGGGAGGATAGGGTGTAAAACTGGTAGGGATGAGTTTGGAGGGATTTGTGGTGGGGGAAGTGGATTTGAGCACCTAAACCAGGGGTGTCGAACTAGCGGCTCCTGAGCCGCAGTGGCTCCTTCTCCTCTTCGCCTGCTCCGTAGAGCCGTAGGGGAACGGTCCCCTCCACACCTACTTCGCTCTGATGAATTTCTCCTCCGGGTGCCGCACTCTCTCCCTGCCGGGTCTCGTGCAACGCCTGGGGAAAAATAAATGGGGGAACCGGCTGACCCGGGGCCCGATTCGTGCGGCTCTCGGAGTGGGGAAGTTCGACACTCCTGACCTAAACTCTTTGCCTCGACTGCATCTTGAGGATAAAAAGCGCAATTTTTAGTGGTTTTCCTATGCTTAGTCAAGTAACCCCGTCCGACATTGTCAACATGTTAAGGGTCGTACGTTCAAAACCTCCGCGCACCGGATAAAATAAAATACCCTAAATTATAGTCAATGTTTCCACAAAATATTCATGAAAAAACATTAAGAAAT
The DNA here is from genome assembly GCF_050908995.1 of Andrena cerasifolii. Lineage (NCBI taxonomy): Eukaryota > Metazoa > Arthropoda > Insecta > Hymenoptera > Andrenidae > Andrena > Andrena cerasifolii. Next base: position 1,992,130 of record NC_135118.1, read on the forward strand.
ACTTAGTGGATAAAAATTCATAAATAGTCGAAACAAAAATATTTACTTCCCGCCGACCTTCTTAGATTTTTCAATCTCACTGATAGAACACCCAAGTTTTTGTCACGGTGACACATTAAATGGCAAGCTGGTCATTCATATGCTTCAATATCGCGAACCGCAGCATAATTTATAACATAATACAACAATTGAAGGGAATTAGTCAACTAACCATGCCAGTCAACTATCCCCGGTCTCTCCCCTAATGATTCATCGTTGCTTTCATTTGATGTAACGAACCGACACCAAACGCAATAATTATGCACATCTATACCTGATATTCTTATACAGGATTCTCGAAAATGGTAAGTATTTGAAAAAAACTGAAGGAGGAAAACTCTTACTGTTTTTCATATCCAACATAATACGGTATCTGAATTTTTGGTGTGCGCAATATTTTCCTTGAAACGAAGGTGACCTTTTGTTTTTTAAATGGAATATTATATATTTGATTACCCAGGCCACACAAGGTTAGGAATGAAGTACATATATTGAACTATCTATCTAGTAGATAGGGTTTCTTTCTTTCATTCCTAACCTTGTGTGGCCTTCAAGGTCATAGTATACCATATGGTTGAATTTGTCTTGACAGTCGCTTTCATATTGGGTAATCAAATATATAACACTCTATTTAAAAAATTAAAGGTCACCCTCGTTTCAAGGAAAATATTGCGAACACCAAAAATTCAGATACCCTATTATGTTGGATATGAAAAACAGTAAGAGTTTTTCTCCTTCAGTTTTTTTTTCAAATACTTACCATTTTCGAGAATGCTGTATAAGAATATCAGGTATAGCCACTTGGCCGCTGCGAGTACCGCGGTGCTGGGCGACGCAGAGTCGACTTTCGACAATTTTTACAAGGCCAATTTTAAAATGCCCATATTTTTGACAATTAGACCATGAAGGGGAAGGATAGAACTATATTCTGTTTTTTTCCAGATTTTTAAAATTGCGCCCGTTAAAAAACTGCATTTGTTTAAAATAATTGCACAAAAGTGGTAAAAAAAATTTGTTCCTGAAACTGAAATAATTTTTTCTTAAAACTTCAATGTCTTTTCTATAAATCGCCGTAAAGCTAATCTCCATCCGTTTATTACTTCCATAGCTATAATCTATTGAAAAAAAGTTAGCACTTAACTTCAAACACCTGTAAAATCGACATTTTTCAAAATTTTGAAAAATCCTTTGAGGTACGTTTAAATATTACTAAAGGCTACAAAATATTCAAAATTCAGCAATCTACGACAACTTACTCCGAAATCTGTCCGAGTTCGCATGGAATGTCCCTATACATACTTACATACTACAGGGTCAGCATTTTATCTTGCAACCCGCGCTCGCGCGAACATGTAAAATGGCAACAGCGCCTCACGGACGCATTCCACTACAACCATGCACCGGCCCGGCGTTCGGAGAACTGCTAGCGACCACTGGACAGCAGTGATGCCCGAGCTTCGCGAATTTTAGGATGGTCTTTTTCAAATTAACGTCAGAAAGAGCTATTGGGAATTTGCCGGCCCAGGTAACCGAGCCGCGCGTTCCGCTTTTATGATCGGTTTACCACTAGCACCCCAGATCACTGTAATGAGGTTTGAAAACAATGTCGACTGGTCTCGTACCCGGCTCAATTTCAAAATTTTTACCTACGACAGGGTTGACCACGGCGATGTACCACTGTACGGAGAGATTTTTCGCCACCTGCGTGTAAAAGCCACAATAATGGCCCATCGTTCCAAAAAATGACATTAACTGAAGCCGGTATAGGCGTGGCGTTGAGTAGCTAAAACATTCAGACACAAAAATTCTAGAAAAAAATTCAAACACTGCTACAATCAAAGACACGTCCCATTAGTTACCCCTTAAATTAAATTTAAATAGATTAAATCACAAAAAAGAAAACCAGAACAATAGATTCTGAGGTCTGCAGAACTAACACATAATTGTATAAAAATTTAATTTCTCAATTTATGAAAGTAATGATACAGAAACAACTAGCCTATTGTATATCAACACCATGAATTTTAAAAAGAGCATTAAATACAGTATCAAATAAATGGTTTGCAAAAGCTTTTCGCAACAATTATGGTTAAAAAATTGGTAAAACAAAAATTAAGTAAACGTAAAATATGTTAAATTATCTATCCTTAAGAGAGAGTAATTTCTCCTCATTTTTCGGCGCAAATTGCATTCCGATATCTTTTATAGTTCAAAACTTATACGAAAAGGGCCCCAAATTCTTCAACCCTGGCCGGGAAATTCCCAATAGCTCTTTGCGACGTTGCACAGTGGGGAAATTTTGCGATTTTATGGCCAAAACTACGGAAATGAAATTTTTGAATTTTACAAATTTAATACAAATATCAATTGAGGAACTATATCCATTTTCGTGGCCGAAACCTCAAAACTTATTTTTAAAATATAAAATTCGACACATTTACGTTCTAATATATGAGAAACTAAATTATCCGAAAAACAGCACTTACAAAAATTACGAACGATAAAGATTTTTTTTTTAATATATTTTTACACTTTTTTCTTTGTTAGAGCATGTCTCTGCTACAGTGCAGCAGGGCATAGCAGGAGGGTTATCGCTTCTGACGACAAACAAACATACATAATACAAACAATCAAACAGAGGATCGAAGCTGAATAAAATCGTTTAAAAACAAATAAAAAGGTTCGTAATGTGTAACATGTGAACCAGTCTGGGTCACAGTTATTTCGTATGTTAGACAAGACACACTGCATAGTGTTTAAAAAAATGCATATAATTACAAGATTAGCAACTATTAGCAATTAATAATTGCATTTATAGAATCAAAATAGTCCAACGTAAAATAGGAATGAAAATCATTGCAGGATATTATGGAATTGATAACTATTTTATGTATTGAAAATTGATTCTTATATGAAAAGGTTATTTCTAAAACACTACTTTATAAATTATATAAATTACTTATTAAAAACCGAAACACAATTATTTTAAGGACAAAAAGATATCTTACGCACCACCAGGAATTCAATCCATGCCTTGAAATTATTTTCAGATCTTTGGATAACACAATATAATTGTTTGAAGCAACTTGAAAATCTGGATTAATTCTTTGCGATCGGTCTAACCTCACACGAGCACAAACATTCGCGAGTCTATACTCCCTGTCATTTAAGAAGGAACCCGTTTCGCGCATGTAGAATGAGCTCATTGGCTCCGAAAAAGCGTTGGTGGGGGTACAGCCAATAGTGGCTCCTCCCGGCACCAATGAGCGTCGACCTGCGCAGAACCGGTCTAAACTCGTCGGTCGGCAGGTTCCTTCTTAACTGACATGGAGTATATACGAGCTTTGTATTAAAACATTTAACAGTAAAATTGATGGCATTTGATACTCCTATTAGTTCCTCAATCGACATTTGCATTTATTTTGTCGAATTAAAAAATTTATTTTTCTAGTTTTGGCCATAAAATCGCGAAATTTCCCCACTGTGCGTTAATTTCAAAGAGACTATCCTAAAATTTTCGAAGCTCAGGCATCATTACTGTCCAGTGGTTGCTGGCAGCTCTCCGAGCGCCAGGCCGGTGGATGGTTGTAGTGGAATGCGTCCGTGAAGCGCTGTTGCCATTTTACCTGTTCGCGCGAGCGCGAGTTGCAAGGTAAAAGCTGACCCTGTATATAGGTACATTTGCATGCGTTGGTTCAGCGCTTAGAGCGAGTGCCCCTCCCATAAACGGTCAGCAACTACTTAGAAGAGTCCCGCACGTGGCGTACGCTGAGCGTTCGAATTGTTAGCACCTAAAGGGTTCATCTTGGTATCGTCACACTAAATAATTTCTTTTCATTTAGAAACTGAACACTTCGGACACTTTTGAAGAAGTGCTGAACAAAGTTTAGCATTTGAGGATAGCATTGTTTTCTTTCGTCCCAGGAGTTTTAAAGTTAGCGTTTTTAATACCAGTCTCACCGACCCTTGAAACCTTCAACTTTCTCGTCGAATGCTTGTAATAAATAAATCCTTGGGTCTGCAAGCTTCTGCATAATATTATCGATATTAGGAATATTTTAGTGAACGCTAGCGGATGCAACACATGGGAGAACAGCAAAGCAGTCAACGTATTAAGAGTTCCTCGAGCCGTCCGTTTATGTATTTGTTTGTGTGAATGTTACATTTCTGTATAACGTATTAATAGTTCTGCAGCCATGCTTGCAGACGCTGCTTCATCAGTTCTATTGTAACACGCCACTATTCGTTTGTCCTGTAACGATCTTTTTGGTGCTACTCCTACTGCAGGTAACAGGTCTCTGCAATACATTCCTCGTAAACGTTAAATCGTCATTTGCCTTACAAAATGTGTTTAAGAAATTTACCAGTAATCTCATACTTCTGAAGTATTATCAAATACGAATGATTCATTTAATAGTATTGTCGGATATTAATTCCGCTCTAAATTTCTATTACTCTTGCGCTGTCTGACTTGAATAGCAATAATAAAACTAAATACTAACACGATTGATTTTCCTACATAAACAATCAAAGTTACTACGTGTAAATGTTTCGCCGTAACTGCCTCTGCTATTCTATTAGTAAAAGTAACTAAAAAACAGTTAATATATTATAGAACATCTCTGGTATACAGTGGAAATCAGAAATATTTTAGTCACGTTCATTTCCTAAACAATAGTTTTTATAACGTTTGTCGTTAATGCTTCAGTTTCGTTTCTCAATGCGTAAAACACGATATTATTGAGTAGGTATATAATATTGGCCATGCCTACATAAAAATGCCGCATCTGTGGTATGTAAAGCTATACTTTCATCTCTGTTCAACAAAGAGGCGGTAAAAGTTCAAGGTCAGTGGTTGGAATTGTAGGGAGGAAGGAATCGGGATGTTTTTTAGAAACACCCGGTACTCAGTTGCGGTCATCCCTCGGGGAGCCTTTAGAGGTCCCATGAGTGAACATTGCGGAGTTAGAGGCTTGGGAGGCTTCAGAAACGACTGTGCAGTGAAAAAGTACTGGTGGTGCCTGGGGGCACCCTCAACAAACCTCGGCACTATGCGGGCGCAAATTTGCGATGCATACGTCTAACTGTTAATCATTTAGAAAGACGATAAGCAACATTCGCATAAGCAAGTATATAGAAAATCAGTTTAAATCTTACAAGCATCACACCGTTCACGTTTTGCTTATTTTCAATAATAAATTTTCGAAATAAATATGTGTAGGACATCATCAGCGGTCTGACATAAAAAAATGTATTACTTCCGACAAACAGAGCACAAATACACGTTTGGCATTTTATTAACTCCTAGATCAATATTTTTCTTTTTGGCTTAATTACACAGTTCGACAAAATTTGACTTTTTCTTGGACTTGTCACATTCAATAGCCGTATCTTATAAGCTTTCGTGCGCTGAAAACGAAACCGCAAACTGTTTGTCGCCATCGCCCTCGCCATATTTTTCAATTTATTTTCAAAACTAAGGGTCTAGGAGAAAATCTGACTACACCACGCGATGCAGCAGACATTTTTCCTTCGGAAAGCGTCAACAGAAGTGGTAAGTCACGTTTTGTTTTCGATACAGAAGCGAAATAGTTTGGCAAAACGTGCGGCGCCCAACAGTGGTAGTCAACGGCGGCGCGCGATGCACTGCCGCTCAGCGTAACACAATCGCTTAACGCGCGTGACTACCACTGTCGGCGCCGCACGTTTTGCCAAACTATTTCGCTTCTGTATTGAAAACAAAACGTGACTTACCACTTCTGTTGACGCTTTCCGAAGGAAAAATGTCCGCTGCATCGCGTGGGATGGTCAGATTTTCTCCTAGACCCTTAGTTTTGGAAATAAATTGAAATATCTGCAAAAATTGGTGCATTTTGGGTGTTATTTTCCCTCCGATCGTTGCTTAAACATATTTAAATGTTCATAATCCAATAATAACTTATATCGTTGTATTCGGAAGGGTTTATAGAATAATTGTTGTGGCCACTTTTAGGTATTTTACCAGTTTTGGCCACTTCTTAAAAAGTATAATATTTTTTCGTGCAAGCAATAAATATAACCTTATATTTCTGGCGGTATACAAAACAAAATATTTATCACGCGAAATTCTCCACATAACAATGATCTGCAAGCAGTTTAAAAATAAGATAATTATGCGCATGGCCAAAAACAGTGCAATGGCCACAAACGGTACACCCACCCTATTACTGTTTCGACACAAAAGATGTTCACAGTTGAAAATTTGCAGTTTTCTTTCAAAATCGAATTTCTCAAAAACGGAGGGTGATGGCGACAAACGGTTTGCGGATTCGTTTTCAGCGCACGAAAACCTATAAGCAGCGGCTATTGAATGTTGCAAGTCCAGATGGTTGTCGAACTGTGTTATGATGCAACATACTTATTAATTTATATTGTATTAAATTATATTATATTAAAGATAATATTCAAGGGAAATTAGTGGTTTGTCCCATTATTTTAAACGTTTAAAGACGTACATAAAAATTTCAAAAGTTAGTTTCGTTTGAGGTCTTCGACAGAAGTGGTCTGTTATTGTGTCTGTTTTATGCTTAATAAAGATGTTCAGTTAGTAGGTTCGTATAACCAAGCAACGATAAAAGGGCAATGTTTCACATAAAAATAAATATATCACGAGCGAGAGGTGAGGATGCCGGATTTATAAGCAGCGAATCAACGTTGGCAATAGCATAGACTGGGATCCATTTTTGGACTGATGCCTGATCGGCGACTCTCGAAAAATTTAAAGACTTTAGGCTAGACCGTTCGGTCGGCTACTGACTGATATGTATTTTCGACTTGGCAGTGTGTTCTTCTACCATCATCTCTTTGTCTTTCCCGTCTTACCAACTTCATTATATATCACTCTGTTAAAGAACCGACCCGGGCCGGCGTTGAACTTGTAAGCAGGAGAAACAATTGTATTCCCCCTCGAGTGGCAGTTTCAGGGATGATATTGATTTCATTTACAGAATAAATACAATTAAAATAGGTAGTTTAAATAACGGCAGGGATATTTTTTATACAGAAAGACGACGTTCGAGAATATTTCTAACCAACTCTATGGTTAATGTAAAGTGTTTGAATTTTTTATGTCAGTTTTATGATTTTAATTAGCAGAGTTGTTTTTGCAATACATTACTTACCGTTTTAATCTCGTTTTCTTTATTGAAATCGTATTTTTAACCTTTTATCAGTTTCATTTATTTGTAAATCGTAAGAATTTACATTACTTTTACTTTAGTAGCTACTTCATCACTTTTAATCCTCTATTGGGGGTTAATCGGTCGACGATATTTATGCTATGGTAATGAGATCTGCGTTCTTGCATTTCTAAGCTCGCAAGAAATGCATAAATTTTATTAAATATCGATCAGGAAAGTTTTTGGTAAAAAGATTTTTTCACAAGAAATGCAGGGAGTTGTGTATGTTACTGAATAACGCTTCAGTGTGCATCAGAAATACAGAGAGATTTACAAAATTTATTTTATTTGTGCTTGGTACGCGCTACTGTACAAGTTTTATTATCATTATTCATTGGAACTCTAAGATTAGAGCTAAAAGTTGTTATAATGGATACAGCAGATATTACTAACGTTCCTTTCGTAATAATCTAATGTAGGCTATCGTAAACTGGGGGAACATTGTCAGTACGGAGTGGTGTTCCCGATTTCTCTATTTTTTTTGTTTCTCGAGAAATCGGAAATGAGATAATATTTCTTGAGAATTCTCGAGAAATTGAAAAAAATATTGCAGAAATTATATTTTTGGAATAATGTTGATAATATTTATCAAAAACGCAAGAAAACTTTAACTAAATGATTAGTCCTGTCTAATTTATACAAAACTTGTGTAAATGAAAAAATTAATATTAAATATAATTGGTAAATTTATTTATTTAATACAAAATTTTTACAAAGCGAAACATTACTTTTTGGTTTTAAAATTTATTTTTAAATAGCACAATGCATCTAATGTAACGTCAGCGAATCTATTTCTTTTTTGTGGCAAAATCTGTTACTGTTATATTTTCACGTTTTATATATATGTTTAGCTGACCCTTTTGGAAGAAATTCTGGATCATGCAAAAATTTTATACGGGATAAAATAGTCTTATCTCCTCTTTTCTATGTTTCTTCTTTAATAGTCACAAGAAACTCATTAGGTACTTAATTCAGTACACAATTTTTCTAAATTTTTAAATAAGAATTTAAGAGCACCATCAGCAGTTAATAATATCTAATTTTCTGTACTGTGATTTTCTATTGGAATTCATGTAGGTTCTAATGTTATTAATAAGATGTATTATAAATTGTAGATGTGCTTATACGTTCGCGATTAACTAGCAATACATTCATTTACATAAATAAATGAGATTTATAATATTTTTCCTAGACTTAAGTTTCTCGAGTAATAAGAAATAAGCAATTATAAAATTTCTCGAGAAGGAACACTAGTACGGAGCAACATTGGCATGCTCGCACTTGTAGTACAATAACCAAAGATGCAATGTTATAATAAGGATACTTAAAGCAAATGCAAAAATGTTATTTTACTATATTACAAATGGTAAAAAATTTTATTTTATTATATTACAAATGCAAAAATGTTATTTTATTATATTACAATTGCAAAAATTTTATTTTATTATATTACAAATGCAAAAATGTTATTTTATTATATTACAAATGCAAAAATGTTATTTTATTATATTACAAATGCAAAAATGTTATTTTATTATATTACAAATGCAAAAATGTTATTTTACTATATTACAAATGGTAAAAAATGTTATTTTATTATATTACAAATGCAAAAATGTTATTTTATTATATTACAAAATGCAAAAATGTTATTTTATTATATTACAAATGCAAAAATGTTATTTTATTATATTACAAATTGCAAAAATGTTATTTTATTATATTACAAATGCAAAAATCTTATTTTATTATATTACATAACAGAATGTTCCAAAAGCATGCCGATGTCCCCCCAGTTTACGGTACTATTATATCGAATAATGATTAATCCTAAAGGAATGAGTTAGTTTGTGCCGCATGGTAGTGGAGTCTTGAACAATTACTTTATTCTGGCTAGTAGTACCCACCAAAGTGACTGGTTTAACATAGTCAACGTTCAGCTTGTAAAATAATTCCGTTGTATCGAATTGAGCAACGCGCAGCTGAGTCATTTCAGGATCACTGCTCGAGTTTCACCTGAATAACTGTCCTGAATAGAATTATTAGGGGGGAAAATCGCTCCAAACGTGTTGCAATCGAGCTCAATCCGTGGCGTTGCGTTCGTTCTCTACATAGAAATAGATTAAATGTAGAATTCCATTATGCAAGCTTATCATTTGTCTTGGTTTTCTTCTCTGAGAAATATTCTCCATCATTGTTACGCGTTCTGAAAGGCATGATTCTCATTTTGCACTACTTAGTCGGAGGGAGCAAAATAAACGGTAACTTGTAAAAGTTGTGCATTTGACAGAGGGCTCAAAGGACGGAATACTCTCGTTACAGAAACAGTTCCTTTCTCTGTCTTGAGGCGTACTCTAGATTGTTCTTTAAAGAAAAAAAAAATGCAACTACCCAAGTGCTTATTCTCTTTAGGCGACTGAAATTCCCAAAGTTGCACCGCGAATTATTTATAACGAGCCTTTTAGGTGCAGAATCATCGTTCTTTCGTGGAGAAACTGTTGTTATTGACAATTGAAAGTCCAACGGAACTGTACGGTACATATCCTAACAAAAACGTGCCTGTAAAAAAGGCCAAGTTCGAGTGACTGCTTGGCCGTCAAAAGCAGTGAGATGAGATCTAATGTGCGGCCAAGTTCAAGATCCCACGTTATAACGTGCCACAGCTAGGCACGGAAAATGACTTCGTCTAACTTGTTTATGATGCATTCTAACCCTGGATCAACTCCTTCAGTATTCCTATACGAATAGTGGTTATGCGCGTTAAAACATGCAAGTGCGAAGTGCAAATGTTCATATTTGTGTACGAATATTTGGCATTTGTACATGTTGACGAATATTGTCCCGACTCAAGTCGGTAGGGGCATTATGGCCAAGTTGCGCGAAGCCATTTTCTGTGCCTAGCTGTGGCACGTTATAGTGGGATATTGAACTTGGCCGCACATTAGATCTCATCTCACTGCTTTTGACGGCCAAGCAGTCACTCGAACTTGGCCTTTTACACAGGCATGTTTTTTTGGGGGGATTTCACTTCTTTTACCTATTTTTTTTTAGAGTTTGCCCCTGCTGCCATCAGTTCACAGCTTGACCCGTATGTAACCACCTTCAGCATAGCATGTGAATAGGCCTCTCTACTCAAGTAAGGCAAACCATGCTCATCGCAAGTGGAAACTTGCATTTTATCGCAATGGTCAACCACATAGGCAACAATTTCAGACTTGACATTGTACGTATCACTTAAGAAGGAACCCGTTTCGCGCATGTAGAATGAGCTCATTGGCTCCGAAAACGCGTTGGTGGGGGTACAGCCAATAGTGGCTTCTCCCGGCACCAATGAGCGTCGACCTGCGCAGAACCGGTCTAAACTCGTCGATCGGCAGGTTCCTTCTTAAGGGGAGGTTCTGATCTAAATGTCGATTTTTTTTTATTTCATTTTTCGAATGTTCATCCTTTTAGGAAAACGTATTTAAAAGGATTTGTTGAAATTCGTAAAATTCCCGAAGTTATAGGCATTTGAGTCGCGGCAAATGCATGGGTCACAACCGGCCACTCGGCGCTCACGTAAAACTTTAAACGCGTTTTTCTCGAAACAGTGTTCTCAAAACGGTGGGACCTGTATCTCCAAAAGTTATTATCCGATTCGACTGAAACTTTTTTTATTTTGAAGAATATAATTCTGGCTAGGGGGAATACCAGAAAAAATACAAAAATTGAAAATTTGTAATTTTCAAAGGCGATGAAAAGACGAAAAATACAGGGAAAAGTGATTTCAAACTTGAAGTGTCGTTATTTTCTAAAAAAAAATGTAATTTTTGTAATTTTTTTTTAGTTCCCCCCCCCCCTAGAAAAAAGAATAATCTTCAAAATAAAAAAGGTTTCAGTCGAATCGGATAATAACTTTTAGAGATACAGGTCCCACCGATTTGGATCAATTTTTTGACGCCTTAACTTTAACGACTCCCCAGGGCTGTTTGCACTGATTAATTATAAAACAAAAAATATATTTCTATAACATAAGACATCCTTAATACAATGCAACAAGTCCCATTAAATTATATATAGTAGTTTTCCTTTAATTAATTCCTAAATATCACCTATTTTTTTGGGCTCTAGACCAGAACCTCCCCTTAAATGACAGGGAGTATAGACTCCGTGGTCCCATACACAACAAACATGAACCGTCACCAGGCATGCGAACTATGCTTTGGCGCCAGGACATACCATCACTTAAGTGTGAAGACTCCGTTTGCGAATCGTCGCTAATTAAATTAGCCATTTTAACATATACTGCGTTCCACATTAGAGCGTACTCGTTTCGCGCAGGGATACACTGTTGATTGGTAGTAAACCGGCAGGGAAAGTGCTACGACCAATCGCGTGTCAGATCCGTGAGAGCTGCGCAGATCGGCCGCAAATCGGCAGGGGCGTTGGTACCTGTGATGCCAGATCGGGGACGGGTTCCCTCGAGAATTTCCCCCACCTCGCGCACACTACGCCGGAGCTGCGTGTCCGTGAGTTGGACTCCGAAGCGCCGAGCTCATGGACACGCTGCTCCGGCGTGGTATGCGCGAGGTGGGGGAAATTCTCGAGGGAACCCGTCCCCGATCTGGCATCACAGGTTGGTATGCTCTTATATGGAACGCAGCGTGCACATGTTATTTGGCCGCTTTTTTGTAACGCAACGATGTCACGAAATCATGCAACGCGTACCACTTCAAACCATACCGCTTGCAGCAAACTTCACGCTCGTCAAAATCGCTTTCGGAAATTGAGTTTGCGTGTCAAAAATAAAAAAATTTATGTTAAACGATTTTATTAAAAATCTAGTAAAAACTAAATTAAAAGCACTAAAAACTAAAGAATAATTCTTTTCTTGTACTTCAATTTTGATGGTGTTAATATCACTTTAAATAAAATCGTGGGGCACGATATTTCATAACAGGAGATGAATCACTTTAATACTTCAACTTCTGGTTGCACATGGCGCCTCACGATTTTATTTAAAGTGATATTAACACCATTAAAATTGAAGTACAAGAAAAGAATTATTTTTTAATTTTTAGTGCACTTTAATTTAGTTTTTACTATATTTTTAATAAAATCGTTTAACATAAATTTTGTTTTATATATTTTCGCGAGTGGCTGACTTCAACTCGTTTGGATTTGTGGTTATAGGTTATACCTATTTATTAATGACTGGGTAATTTTTTCACCCGCTCGGAGTTAATTTTTTTTTTTAATATTGTATCGTCATCCAAACTACGCAGGCCTGCAAAGTTTCAAGACAATTGGATAGTTGGAAGCGGGTTAAATTTGAGTTGCCAGATTTGAACCATACAAACAGAGGATCGAAGCTGAATAAAATCGTTTAATTAAAAACAACCATTTTCATGCAGGGGTTGAAAAAGATATCGACGAGCGTGAAGTTTCATCACACGAGAAGACTGCCAATACGTACAGGTTACAAAATGTTTCCCCCGACTTTAAGGGTTGAAAGAGGGAAAATGTTAGTTTTCAGATTTTTTCCTTTGTTTGTGTCTCTAACCCTACCACCGTGCCAAGTTTCAGCATTCTAGGACACCCAGAAGTACCTTAGAATTTTTATGATCAGTGAGCGAGTGAGTGAGTGAGTGAGTCAGTGACAAAATCAGCGATTTTTGGAATCGCGCAAGAGATAGAAGCGTGTAATTGTGAGGTCAGTTTTAGCTTGCAAACTTCTAACACAGAAAATAAATTGAGCCATCTAACTTTCTTCAGTGCAAAGTTATGAGGAGGTCAAAAGTACGCTGAGTTGTTTCCAGTAAAGGGTGCTATGGCTGTTGGCTTGGCTCGAACTTGACGGTGATATTTATTTTGGTCGCTTCCGTATGTTTCTACTGCATTCAAACTAATTATGCAATTAATGGACGCATTGCTCGTAATATAATCAGCCACTTCTTCGTTCATGCAACTATTCTGGTATTGGTGTTAGGACGCAGAATATAAAAGTATATATTTTACTATTCATGACATTCCACGCGAAATCGGACACTTTTTGGAGTAACATTTCGGATGTGGCTGAAATTTGAATATGTTGTAGTATATAGGGATATATAAACATATCTCGAAGGATTTTTGACAATTTTGAAAAATGTCGATTTTACAGCTGTTTGAAGGTAAGTGCTAACTTTTTTTCAATAAATTATAACTATGGAAGTAGTAAACGGATGGAGATGAGGTTTACGGCGATTTGTAGAAAAGACATTGAAGTTTTAAGAAAAAATTATTTCAGTTTCAGGAACAAATTTTTTTAACCATTTTTGTGCAATTATTTTAAACAAATGCAGGTTTTTAACAATGGGCGCGATTTTAAAAATCTGAAAAAAAAACAGAATATAGGTCTATCGCTTCCCTTCATGGCCTAATTGTCAAAATATGGGCATTTTAAAATTGGCCTTGTAAAAATTGTCGAAAGTTGACGCTGCGTCGCCCAGCACCGGTGGTACTCGCAGCGGCCAAGTGGCTATTTCTGATATTCTTATACAGGATTCTCGAAATTGGTAAGTATTTGGAAAAAACTGAAGGAGGAAAACTCTTACTGTTTTTTATATCCAACATAATACGGTATCTGAATTTTTGGTGTTCGCGATATTTTCCTTGAAACGAGGGTGACTTTCAGTTTTTGAAATGGAATGCTATATATTTGATTACCCAATATGAAAGCGACTGTCAAGACAAATTCAACCACATGGTATACTATGACCTTCAAGGTCACACAAGGTTGGAAATGAAAGAAAGAAACCCTATCTGCTAGATAGATCCTTACTAATATATAAAAGTGAAACGTTGTGTGTTTGTTTGTCCTGCTTTCACGCCTAAATGGTTGAACGAATTTCAATTAAATTTTGAATAAGCATTAAATACGCCCGAGATTAGATTATAGGCTATTTATAAATATGCTATGTAAAATAATAAATAATAATAATAATAATATTACCCGGGTGAAACTGGATAACGGGTCAGCTAATAGTTCAATATATGTACTTCATTGCTAACCTTGTGTGGCCTTCAAGGTCATAGTATACCATATGGTTGAATTTGTCTTGACAGTCGCTTTCATATTGGGTAATCAAATATATAACATTCCATTTAAAAAACTAAAAGTCGCCCTGGTTTCAAGAAAAATATTGCGAACACCAAAAATTCAGATACCGTATTATGTTGGATATAAAAAACAGTAAGAGTTTTCCTCCACCAGTTTTTTTTCAAATAGTTACCAATTTCGAGAATCCTGTATAGCCGCTTTGCCGCTGCGAGTACCGCGGTGCTGGGTGACGCATTGTCAACTTTCGACATTTTTTACAAGGCCAATTTTAAAATGCCCATATTTTTTACAATTAGACCATGAAGGGGAAGGATAGAACTATATTCTGTTTTTTTTTAGATTTTTAAAATCGCGCCCGCTGTCAAAAAACTGCATTTGTTTAAAATAATTACACAACAATGGTTCAAATTCTTTTTTTTAAACTGAAATAATTTTTTCTAAAAAATTTAATCTCTTCTCTATAAGCATGGCAAAGCTCATCTCTATCCGTTTACTACTTCCATAGTTATAATTCATTGAAAAAAAGTTAGCACTTACCTTCGAACAGCTGTAAAATCGACATTTTTCAAAATTTTGAAAAATCCTTCGAGATATATTTATACATCCCTAAAGACTACAACATATTCAAATTTCAGCCACATCCGAAATGTTACTCCAAAAAGTGTCCGACCTCGCGTGGAATGTCCCAGGGGGTGATACACTTCTGAAGTTCGAAACGCAATGCCAGTTTTGTTAGTGCTATGTTAGTAGTGAGGGATATGGCGGTCGCATCGATGTTGCACCATCTCTTTAATGTTTATAACAATTACAACTCACGAAACTACATAAAATATACAGTAACGACTTCACATTCGAAGGGTGCATGATATATTTTAATTATATTCAATAGCAATTTGGGGCAGACTTGTAGACTTTATATGAAACAGGATAGTAATGGGTCTTGTACGTTTCACTTATAGCCGAAGTCTGTTTTCAAGTGGTGCTTAAGTCTTTTGTGATCGCGAATTACATAATATATTTGAGTTATAATTTGATGTACGTAAAAAACTGACAAGGGGAGGACACCATGTGGTAGACACCGATTTTGATGAGCTTTGGCACGATGGATCTATGTCGAAAATAATTAAATGGGTGTCCGAGCGTTTCAGCCAATAGGTCTTAATAACAGAGATATTTACATGTAAATTATTAAAAATTTCATAGTGGCCGTGAGGTTTTAGTGGGTAAAAATCCCACACTACCCTGGCGCCCGCGGGAGATTCCCTTCCGGAGGCGTCAGGGTGCCTTTTGATAATGTCTCCACGTTAAAAAAAACTTTATAAATTTTTTTTTATGAATTATTTTTTTTATAATTTTTTTTTTATTTTGGGAAATCTTCAAAAGGCACCCCGACTCCTTCAGAGGGGAATCCCCCGAGGGTGCCAGGGTAGTGTAGTATTTTTACCCATTAAAACCCCACGGCCACTATGAAATTTTTAATAATTTACATTAAATGTCTCTAGTATTAAGGCGCATTGGCTGAAACGCTCGGACACCTATTTACTTATTTTCGACATAAATCCAACGTGCCAAGGCTCATCAAAATCGGTGTCTACCACGTGGTGTCCTCCCCTTGTGAGTATTGTACATTCAGGATAGCCTTTACCTAGATACATAGTGAATAAAAAAGGAGTAATTTGGTGTACGAAAGAATCATGTATTAAAGTAATCTGTCCACCGGCGCGCCGTGAAAAATATGAGTTCAGTGGAACGTTTTCGGTATAATACAAATTACAACTGAAAAACCATCGTATGATATTATGGAATAATAAAATTGAAAGTAAATATGAAATTGTGCGAAGGGAAAAATCAAATCTCTATTGGTATCTTTTATAAGAAACATGGGGGAAATGTAGAATGGATCGATTCCAAATTAATCGAATCACACTGTACTAACTCCATACGTAGAATGGAATCCTACGATTTACAATAATTGGAAATTTAACTAAAATTGGTGTTGAACGAATCTTCTATTCTGCTTAGATCCCATCATATCGTTTGAGCCTCGGATGGCGGATGCAGGGTCCATTTTGACTCGTCCTAAATATCAAAATCCACACGAGTCACTTATTATTAGCAATATCCCTTGAAGGTAGGAATTTTAAATCAGGACCAGATCAGAATCTGTAGAGATAGCTTATTCCGCGGTGTGCGTCCAAAATAAAGTTTTGGAGTAAAATGGACCCTGAATCCGACCACCAGAAAACTATCCGCCGTGCAAGGGTTAAAACCAGTGATTATGGTTAATACTTAATTATTCAAAATACATTACTATATATAACCGCAATAATAGGAAATTTCAGAAAAATTTAAAGCTGTGATACAATTTTTATAATGATACTGTACATTAAATTATTCTAATTTCTTTCAGTTATATTAATTCTAAACATTATGAAATTGTACATTAGACAATTGCAAATCGATTAATATTAAACCATGTATAGTAATATTCATGTAGGTACAGTAATAATAATGAAGGCGGTGATTGCAGTCATAGGAATAATATTTTAAGAAGGACGCTGTTGTTATTATTATTGTTATTTATATTATTGTTATTGTTTTCACTATTATTATCACTGTTATTTTTGTTATTGCTATTATTATTATCATCATCATCATTATCATATATCAGTGTAATAATTCAGTAATTATGATACGCTGAACATATTAATATTATTATATCTATATTCTCGCGTAGTTTGGGAATATTGTAGGACAACTGAGGTGTATACTTCAGCATCGCTCACCTACCAACTTGGAATTCTTCAATTTACGTATAAACTTAATACTACATTCTGAGTGATCATTCTAAAATTCAACTTCAAATAAACGTCAAATAATATACACGAATGATATGTCCTAATGAGACCGCAAATATAACTCTAAGACCACCTTACGATTGACCTTGCATTATGGAAAAGTGGTTGGTACCCAGCAACTACCTGTGTAGTTGGTACTTATGTAGTACTACAAAAGGAAACTTTCCTTGGAGAATTTCAGAGTTGACATTGCGTACGGGCAAGGAACAGTATACTCTAACTAAATAGAAAAATACGGAAATGTATAAGTCCTTAAGATAAATTAGTTGGTAGAAATTTTTTGGTTCCAAGGGAATGCTGCGAAATAAGGATTATTTAACGCAAGATTTGTTTGGCAATACTCGGTACAGTGCTTTGAACTTATTCTTTCAACACAGAAATAACAAAACATTTAAGGTACTTTTTGTTCCAATTTTTCATCAAAATCCGATTTTTCATATTTCAGAAAGATCCGTTGCGAAGTTGCGACGCGATTGAGTAGCAAACATCCAAACACACTTTCGTATTTATTATATTAGTAGGATGTAAATATTTACGTATAGGACCAGGAATAAGATTTAAGCTACTTTTTATTCCGATTTTTCATAAAATCTGGACATCCCACCCCTCCCCCCTTGTTTCTCCCGCCAGACACTCCGTGATAATCGTAGTTTTACCCGGGCAACGGCGGGTACTTTAACCTTCAGAGGGCCGGGCTGGCCACTGTAGTGGCCACCTAAGAATTTGGATACTTTGCAGGCCATTTTAGTGGTATATATGCAGAAATTTTAAGTAAATAAAATTTACAATTTCAATGAAAAATTCCCGGCCCTCTAACGGTTAAGCTGGTGTGCGATAAAATTGTCTTCGGTACACACAGGTATACCTTTTTTAAGGCATACAACGATGGTAAGAATTGTGAAAAGTGAAAGTAAGTTTGTTCATGATTGGTGTTTTTAAAAGTATAGATATTAATTCATTTGTACTACGCTTCCTTAAGGAGTCATTCTGGTTAGACGTTTTGAAAAAATCGATTTTTAAAAACATTTTTCGAAAGTACATATCCTCAAGAGTGTACTGTTAAAGTTTCATTGAAAAATTCAACAAAAAAAAGCGCAAAGACTGGGCCTCTATTGATGAAAACTTTAAACGCGTTTTTCTCGAAACGTCATTTTTTCACACGTTGCCGCTAAAATCTGAAAATCTATCGAACCGATTGCTTTATAAATTGAACTGCTTATTCCACACACCTATGCCTCTGGCCGGTGCTACAACCAAGTATTTCTGTTGAGTCTAACCTACTTTTAAAATCGAAAACAGCACAGAAAGCACAGCCGAAATACATTGATTCTTATACTTTGCCCCTCATTTTGTTAATTTTAAGGATAAATCATTTATTCTAGTTCGGGCCATAGCGACAGTCATAACGATCAAGAATCTGTTTGTATCTTTGGATTCAGATAAGTCCAACTGCTGAAATCAGCTGCACGAGCGAGGCATGAGTTTTTAAACATCTCGTCAAAATCGCCTGCAAAACCATTTTAAAAACCATACTTTTATTACTTTTATATTTTTTATTTATCGTAGAAACGTAGTTGAATCGATAGAAAAAAGTTTTATTCCATTACCGTAATTCCTGTCTTGGCAATAAATTCTTGAAAATCGCCGAATGTTTCGGCGCGCTAACCAGAACGATCCCTTAAGGGGGTATACCCGTTTGAACCATCGGAAAATGTATACATTTTGTGGATTTTTTTACAAGTCAACGGTTTGATGCAGATTTCCCGTTTTTTAACTATGTTTACATAGTATTATGAACTACTTATAAAAAAAGTTTCAGTTAAAAAACTATTGTTTTTCGGAAGTTACGGATACATGTCCGAAAGTCTCTCGATTTTAGACAGCTAAACGGTGGCCCTAAAAACTCGCGCTACGTTCAACCAATTTACTTCAAATTTTGCACGCAGAATCATAATAAGATTCCACATCGTCCAACGAAGGCGATTTTGAAAATTTTGAAAAATAAAGAAATGGTGAGAGATCAAAGGTAAAGTTAAATTTTTCTAAGAGAAAAATCCACCTTTTTCCTTTATAAATAATAAACGGGGAATCGAAATAAAAAAAGCCTTCGTTGGACGATGCGGAATCTTATTATGATTCTGCATGCAAAATTTGAAGTAAATTGGTTGAACGTAGCGCGAGTTTTTAGGGCCACCGTTTAGCCGTCTAAAATCGAGAGACTTTCGGACATGTATCCGTAACTTCCGAAAAACAATAGTTTTTTAACTGAAACTTTTTTTATAAGTAGTTCATAATACTATGTAAACATAGTTAAAAAACGGGAAATCTGCATCAAACCGTTGACTTGTAAAAAAATCCACAAAATGTATACATTTTCCGAGGGTTCAAACGGGTATACCCCCTTAAGAGACTATTACGATAGGGAATTCCCGTTCGACTTTGCCGTTCTCTAAAACAGACAATTACCGCTAAGGAATTGTTTAACTAAATCGAACAAAAGCATCTGCTTTTATTACTGCACCTTACGGATTATAACGAACGATATCTAAAATAGACAAATGTTGGGAAAGAAGAAGGCGCAAACCTACCAGCTTGCAGCGTTGTCTCTCAACACTGTAAGCAACGTTGCTCTTCCCTTGATCAGGACCCAGCAGCATCGTGCGCTAAAACAGCTTCCCTTACTCCAAAAATATTAACGACTTTCCGCTTGGTGACGAATCACGATTGAGAACATAATCCTCAATTACCACGCATTAATTGCGCGTAAATTCAAACAAATAAAGCTCGAAGAAAGCTACGAGCACCTGGGAAGCGTGCAAGCCTGACCAAGCGACGTCAAGGTGAGAGGCGTAACGTCCATACAAATTTCCTGAAAGTTGAGTCGAAGAAGCATCGAACTTCCCGAGGTTGATGATCCAACCAAAGTCGTTCTCCTCCGCGTAAGGGTTGTCGATTCAAAGAAAGGGCCGAGGGGGGTGTTTGGTGGGAGAGCCTTTTGATATTTCGATGTGTACTCGAATAATCGCTTCTGTTCTCGCTTGTTCTGACTAGAAAAAAGCTAAGAGACTATACCGTGACTGGTCTAAGTCGCGGTCAGCCGATTTCAAGGCAAACGCACCGTCTTCCCGCGGTCGTCCTCGATACTTTCTATTACACGTAGCCTATGGTGTTGATATACAGGCCCTGTCCTCGAAGGGCTACTCTCTCCTTTCGTATTTCCCCTCTCATTCTCTCGACGCAGCTCGCGCCGGTATAGAAGACGGGACCAGCCAGTCGGTCGGCGGTTGCTCCACCCCCGTGCGACACGATCAATACGCGACTCTCCTCTTTTGCTATCACGCTCACCCCCTATCTCATTCACATGCCCACACACACACACACACACATTTCTCCCTCTCTCTCTATGTACGCACGCACGCACTGTGTTTATATATACACAGATGCGTACACACATTTAAAAGTATGGGCGGACGCGTGCGCGCACATCCAACTTTCTCGTTTCCCTCGCCCACTCCTTTCCTCTTCCCATGCACGTCGTACAGAGCCGGGGCCCCCGTAGTCAGTAACGGTAACAGCAAGAGCGAGCAACACCACCGGCAACAGCACCAGAAGCGCTCAACTGTTCGTTTTGAAGCTGTCTTTCTGTTGCTATGCTGGCTCATGGCTGCCCTTATCCTCTTTTCTGTTTCCCCCGCTCTCCCATCTCCGTGTCTTCCTCTTCTGTCGGCCTCGTTCTCGTGCGGTACTGTCGTCCTGCGGGATAGATCCTGCGTCGCTTCGCTTCGCGTTATTTTTTTCCTTCCCCTCCTCGCCTCCCACCCCCCACGCACACACCCACCGGTCGCTCGTTACCAAACGATTAACCGAAATCATTTCTTTTCCCCTCTCCCCCCCCCCGTTGCACATGCTTATCTTCCCTCGCGCGCTTTCGTTTCTCTGTGTCGTCTTGCCCTCTTCTTTTTCCAACCCCCTTTTCCCCCCGTTAGATATTACGTTGTTAAGCGGAGACCTGCCTCTTGATTGCCGCCTTTGAGGAGCCTTCGAGAATCGGCAAACTTTGCCCAACTTCCTTTCGCTTGTGTATCCTCCTTGCTCTGCCTCTGCACCCACCCTCGCTTGCCTGTGTCGTTTATTTGCTAATACGGAAGCCACCCTTTTTTCGTAGTTCCTGTAGTTTTTACACCGCATCCAGTTCGTCCTCCATCCCCCTCCGGCTTATGGTTGTATTAGGCGTGTCGGTCTTCATGCTGGTAATCTGTCGAAATATATACACAGTGTCCCAGAAGAAAGACAATGGCGGTCAGTGGCGGTGGGAGTATTTCACTCTCGCGGTTTATGTTTAAGCGGTAAATATACTTCCGTGGGAACTGACTAGTTTTATTGTGCAGAGTGAACTTATAACTTAGATTCAAACGCACTGTATGACGTATCGTTGGGGTAGGTCAGCTTGCTCGCAAATTTTTGTTCCTCGCAGCACTAAGATTATAGTAGTTTCTCTGCATTTCACGTACACTTAAGCTTAAATGTTACTTCCGGGTGGACGACAATCGATGGTTATCCATTGGGGTGGAGCGATAAAAATTCGCAATGCGAAAATTATTTTTTGCATTTTTAATAGGAAGAGGAACCTGCAGACATGAATATTTTTCCAAAATTTTTTTACACTTGTGTTCGGTTAATCAAAAGAAAACTACCCCTCACCCAGGCCAACTGAAAATTTAAATTTAAATTTTCGCCAACATAGTAGCGCTCTGCCCTATTATCCATTTTCATTCAAATATTACCTTTAGCATATATATTCTTCTATTTATTATTTCCACTGTGCTTACAAGGGATGATCCCGAACCCGAAAATTCAAAAAATTATAACACCTTGCGTATATGCAGGGGATTTCCTCCTGATTACAATGCAATTTTTTTGCTGCCCGAATTCGTTCGAAGCGGGTGAAACTAACCCCTGAAAATTTAGGTGTTTTCCGATTTTCCGTTATAACTCGCCAACTGTAAGACATAGAAAAAAAGTTTCAAGACAAAAGTTACTTCTTTTAATTAGATCTAGCATTTGGCGAAAAAAAATATTTGACAAGTTATAACACAAAATTGGAAACTAACCGAATTTTCAAGGGTTAATTTCACCCCCTTCGAGTGAATTTGGGCATCGAACAAAAATTGCGTTGTAATTAAGACAAAATTTCCTACATAATCACAAAATTTCAGAATTTTTTTTAAATCCCTAATTCAGGATCTTCCCTTGTTAGTTACGAACCATTTTTTTTATGAAAGCCGAAAATCAAAACACTTAAACGGTTACATGAAGGTTAAGGATGAACTTCAGTGACAATCTTAGCCAGAAGTTAATCCATTTCTATGATATTAATAAGGCTTTTTCCTGCGATGAAAACCAGTCAGAAATGGCAATGGTGTATTTTTATCGCAAGTTCAGTTGAATTCGCTCTTATTTTTTTATCTTATTTTGCCAATTTATTGAATATTCGATGATTTATCATTAACTTGTTTGATTGGAATGTAATAATTTTCCTTTTTACTTATATGAAAAGCAGTGAAAACTGTGCCAGTGTGTTGTATTTGGTGAGTGTTGATCCTATATATCTTAATTATATTAATAAAACTCTTATAATCTTCATGAGTCGAAAATTCCTTGCGATCGTGGCAACGCTGCTCAATGAGAAAATATTCTCGTGCAGCAGTTGGTAGCACTCGCATAACCTACAATTTTTGTTGGCATTTTACGCGATACACAATGTTCAAAGCACAATCAGCTAAATAAATATAAATATAAATAAAATACTATTAATGAAAATATTGTTATATCGATTTTTTTAATTTCTCCCACAGGAATTTGCCCGTTTCATAATATTATCTTTACTCCTTTTTTTATTATCATATAAAATTCATAATTCATAAATTTGTTGAAGTTTGTTTAACTCTCTAAGGCCTAGACCCTGGAACCCTTATTTCAAAAGTTAAAGATAAACAGGTGATCAAATTTTACGCACTTTTAAAATGAGCATTTTCTAGCGCAACTCTGGGAGTTAGAAGGTTAAAAATAAATTGTGCTTCATTTTTTCCCACGAATACACTGTTGCCATTTCATCTGGATTATATATATTGCAAGAAAATTTTCTACTTTTCGACAAAAGATCATTATGAAAATTATATTCACATGACTATATACTGATAATTACGCATTTTCATTAAAAATCGTAGACACTGCCACGAATATGGAACAAAACGCAGTAATGTGTTTCAAATATTCCCGCCTCTAGAGCTGATGGCGGCGTTGCCGTACTTTCACAGTAACTCAGCTGACAATACAAGAGAAACAAGTTTTCCGTGTCATTTTCTTTCATTTATTCGAAAACCATCGAATCAATTTTCCGGAATTTTTGTGACAA
Organism: Andrena cerasifolii; assembly: GCF_050908995.1. Classification (NCBI taxonomy): domain Eukaryota; kingdom Metazoa; phylum Arthropoda; class Insecta; order Hymenoptera; family Andrenidae; genus Andrena; species Andrena cerasifolii. The sequence goes on from NC_135118.1 coordinate 2,015,740, forward strand.
TTTTGTTCAGTGTTCGATCTTTCCGTACACAAGATTTAAAAAACTTGGGCCTATTATTTCACTCTTAATTTTGTTGTTATATTCTCAATATTGCATTTTCCCATAAGAATACATGTTAAATTGAAAGTTAAATAATTTGAAAACTACCGAATCAATTTTTCTTAAATTTTGCGGAGGGTTTTACTATTGCATAAAGATTGATGCCTCCAATTTTCAAAGATATTTAGATCGCTTATTTTGAATGTTACTGAAGTTCATCCTTAACCCTTAATATCACAAATAATGAAGTTGGAATTACGACTGTGAAATTATTTAAAAAATTAAAACATATGATTTCGGCGCACAGTTTCGGTGAATTAAAAGAATGAAAGCTAATTTGCAAATATAAGAAGTATCATCTTCCGACGTTTCGGTCAATATTCAGACCTTTATCAAGGAAAGTTTGAATAACTAAATACTGCGTATGCTTATATGTATATGGTTGAACAATGACTGACCTTAGTATCACAGTGTAACACCCGTGTTACACGAATTGATAAAATCGTGCGCGCTATTTGGGGGCTTTTTCGTGAACTTTAAAGCGATACTTTACTATTACCACACGCAACAACTGTCCTTAGGGCAGAAATACACCCGTAGAAATTCTACCGTGATACACCGCCTCGTATCGTTGATTACAAATTTTCGTTTCGCCAGGACCGCTGGAAATACCAGGGAAATGCTAATTTTCTCTCTCAATTATTTCGGATTCACTTTGTGAATAAATTTGATGTCGGACATTATAATGTACGTAACGCTAGTATAACATTCGAGCATTCGCTTAACATTATAATACACAGGTAGCTTTATGCATGGTTTAACACTGGCTTATATCCATGTTTTTTCATTTAACTAAAAAATTGTTAAACCAGGAATTTTTTGCTTATTTTTCCGATGAAATGTGGGGAGAAATGGACCGAAGAGAATTTTTCTGAATAAAATAAAAAAATCATAATACTAAGGGTTGAACCTGAGAAAATGCGGTTCGAATAGTTCAAAGTTCTACACGTGTGCGCAATGTTTAACCGTATAATGTCAGCTAGAGTTGCTGTTGATTCGCAACCTGCGCAAATTCAACTGTTTATAGAAAAATGTGTCCTTCCTTGAAGGCTGCGCGTGGGGAAACGGTGCGCTAATGATGCAATTATCTGTGCAGCAGCACCGTTTCTTCGATACGTTCCGATACAGGAAACTTATTTGTTGCTTGCGATAGTACTACAGTATGATTTATAACTACTGCGCTGACTGTAATACTACGCACTGCGATTCAATACCCTGCGACCGTACATACTGTGCCAATCACGTTACGTCGATATTACTTGGATATTGATGGATTATTGAAATCATAAACAACTTGGCGAGGCATCGGCAATATTTCCTCGGAACATTTAACCCAAATAAATAAGCTATTAAAGTCGTACTGCGATTATAAAATGCACTACATTAAGCACGCTTTTACGCGTTCCTCTTTAGTTTTCACCATTCGTAACACTAATAATACGTTATTTTTTAAATGAAAAATTAACCCGATCGTAGGGCAATGCATATGCAACATCTTTTGTCCAAGAATTTTCGTATAAATGGCCTTATAAACTTTACTTTTACGATATTATAGACGCAGGTGTATTTTTCGTATCGACGTTCTCTTAACACCACTTTGTTAATAATAATTAACTAGATATGTTCTCGATTAAAATTTCCATAAACGTATAAGAAACTGCGCCTTGTCTGGTGAAATATTTTTTACTGCAAACTTATCAGAAATTGATGGTGAAGGAAATTCGTTATCAAATAATAGTTACTGTAGTAACGTTGATTAGTCAGCAAAAACGTGTTTAACTCAATATACAATGTCTTGGAATTAAATTTCTCTGGACTTCCTAAATACAATGTACTGTAACTTGACACAGAAATTTACCAGATTATAAGATCAGCGCTTCTGGCTTAAGGGGAAACACCACTGTGACGGCCAGAAAAGTAAGCTATTTTTAAGAATTTTTTTTTCAGGAATAATTTACAGTTTTCATAGAAAATTTTTATTACCTACTTTTAGTACGTTGTCTTAAGAGACTATATAAAAAAAAATAAATAGAAAAACATCCATAAATTTTAATATATTAATTAATCTTCCAAACCCCCCCCACGCGAGCTGATCGAAGGTGTAACTATCGACCAGCAGGTCCGAAATCAAATTTAATTTTTTTTTTATAAACTATATGAGTGTAGTTCCTGTTGTACGTACGGATTCTTTGATTGAGAGCAAATTTTTTGAAATACACTCGAAAAACTGTCCATCTTATTCGCGGATTTTCGAAACTTTTCTTCTAAAGCGCACCATTTTTACAAAATAATTTGTTTAAGAAATCGGTACGTACAACGGAAACTACACTCATATAGTTTATAAAAAAAAAATCAAATTTGATTTCGGACCTGCTGTTCCATAGTTACACCTTCCACCAGCTAGCGTGGGGAGGCGTAGAAGATTAATTAATATATTATAATTTATGGGTGTTTTCCTATTTATTTTTTTATATAGTCTCTTAAGACAACGTACTAAAAGTAGGTAATAAAAATTTTCTTTGAAAACTGTAAATTATTTCTGAAAAAAATTCTTAAAAATGGCTTACTTTTCCGGCCGCCACAGTGGTTTCCCCTTAAGGATGTACAATGTTAGACAAAAATAAATGAAATTTGAAATGCTTGAATATCTACGTCTTACGCATAGTAAATCTAGATGTAAGGAACTCTTGGAGTCTTATTTTTCCTCCTATAAAGGTATTTCTCCCTTAACAAATGCAAATTTGTCGAACTTTTGGCAGTGGAAATTCCTTGAATTCAATTCTCTCAAGTTATAATTTATTTCTTTAAAACGGTGTAGTGAAAACAATTGAAACTCAGCAGATATTTTAATCTATCCACACGCTACATGTACAAAAAAATTAAAAACCTTGCTACCATTTCTTCAACATTTTTTCAGCTGTTTTATCCGTCAAGATCGTCTTTTTCCATAAGAGCACGTGTAAAATCAGTGAAAATTAAAATCGTTATAACTCAGCAACCCTTTAGCGAATTCGTTTGCAATTTTCGGAGCACATCAGGAAGATTAGAAAGAACAATCTCACAAATTTTCATCAACTTGGTACCATTTTGAAGATAGTTCCGATACGTCCTTAAAATTTGTATATTTATTATTACCGTAAGCGCAAGCAGTCGTTAAAGAACAGATATCATTCGCCAAACGTCGACAGCCGATTCATTTTTATGACTCACTTTGCATACCGGGCTTAGAAGATCAATTTTAAGCGGTTCAATTCTAGGACAGTTGAAAACAGTTGAAGTGTCTGAGTTAGGAAAACAAGTTAAATGTATGCATAGAAATTAAATAAGTAAGTAGATATAGTACACGTGCAAGTTTCAATGCATTTAACCCCGCGGGAGGCGCACCCCGTATTGTCAAAAACACCCAAATTGGAAAACGTAAAAAACCACGGTTTCAGAATATTTATTTTAACTTTCTAATTTTTATATTAAAGTACAGTGTTTTAAGAACCAAACAAAATTTATGAAATACCTTAAAATCTTTATTAAAGTTCTTTAAAAAATTGTAACAAAAACTCGGTCTTCATATTTTCGCAACTGGCGCCTCTGGTAAATTTTACCAAGGGAAGATCCCAAACCCTAAAATTCAAAAAATTCTGAAACTTTGTGAATACGTAGGGGATTTCCTCCTGGTTACAACGCAACTTTAGTTTGCTGCCCAAATTCATTCTAAGAGGATAAAATTAACCCCCGAAAATTCGGCTATTTTCTGATTTTATTTTGTAACTCGCAATCTGTAAGAGATAAAAAAAAAGTTTCAAGACAAAAGTAACTTCTTTCAGTTAGGACTATCATTTGGTAACTTGCAGATCTTAAAGTTCGCCAGTTATAACAGAAAAATAGCCAGGGTCAATTTCACCCCCTTAGAGTGAATTTGGGCGGCAAACAAAAATCGCGTTGTAATCAGGAGGAAATTCCCTACATACTCACAAAGTCTCAGAATTTTTTGAATATCCAGGTTCGGGATCTTCCCTTGCCAGTGGCGCCTCCCGCCGAGTTAACAGGTACCTAAACTTCGTATAGTGCCTCTACGAGCTATAGTGACTTAGGTGTGAGGTACCCAGCGGGGTCTTACCCGATATCCTGTTGGGTATGGGCCGCTAAACGTGGCCCCCTACTACCTCTTGCAGGTCTGTGTTTAGGGAGGACAAAACCGGGGCCCTATAGGTTAAGTGTTACAACTTCAATTTTAATAAAATAAAACAGAAATTGAAGGTACTGTTTATCATTATTAAAAGACACCAATTAAGCTTTGCTACTGGCCATTAAAAATTGTCTCATTGTCAGCACATATTAAGTACAAATCCATTTCAGTAAGGTATTGTTGAATTAATTACTTTCTATAGAGTCGTGGAAATGGAATAAAAGGGTGCACTGTACTTATATAACAAATATATTATGAAATAAATGTATGTAAGATATAATGTAAGGTTCTATACGTCTACTATTCATGGCTGTGTCTCTTCAACTACTTTCTTGGCCTGTTACCACTAGCGCCCTCACTTTTGCTATGTGCAAGATTGCAGTATTTAGTGATATTCTAACAGGTATATGTACCTACTGCATTAGAACAGTTGCAATATAAATTATTTTATATCAATAACTTATTTTACCCTTTAGGGCCCAGGTTTTGTCCTGGTCTTCCCTAAACACAGTCCTGCAAAAGGTAGTAGTGGGGGCGGGTTTAGCGGCCCGTACCCAGCAGGGTATCGGTTAAGACCCCGCTGGGTACCTGACACCTAAGTCACTATAGCTCGTAGAGGCACTATACCTCCCACATTTGCCACAGACTGAAACGGGAAGCTTCTTTTGACGACCTGGAGTATTGATAAAACTATAGCTTGCACCTATTAACTTATCACACTAGACCGTCCACCTGCAATAAGTCCCGCATTCAGATACAGTGACCGAATAAACAGGCGATGCCTGCTCGACACACAAGTGTCACGTCCACGAAAACGCGCACGTTAACCGAATGGGCGTCCAATGAACACGGATTCTTATAGTCTCTCGACAACACTACTGTGTACGTAATATCGAATAGCTTGTACGTACATACGACGTCAGGTAATAACTTCAAACGCAAAGGACGTTGCCTGGAACATCGTTGGAAATTTCGATCTCGGGAATTAATTCCACTCGAAATTTGCCGGGACGTAGAATCAGAAAAAGAAATAGAAACGATGCAACAAGTGCGAAGAAAATGGGGCAGGGAACGGAGAGGAATATTTTCAGCCGCATTAAATTGTCGCTATGCCTTTCAAGATGATCTTTGGGAAATTGGCAATCACGTGCGCGTAGAATGCTTGCGTCTTGAACAGAAATTGTTGGAGAATTAGGGAGGAGATAATCTAGCAGCTTTGTTGTTATACAGCGGCAGAATTGGTCCCCATCACGATTGCGCTTCGAACGTATATTTTATTAATATTTGAGCACGTTCGAAGGAGAGGATCGAGTTTGAAATCGAGCCGCTTCCAGGACGATAATAGTGTAAGAAGTTCAATGTTTTGAAAACGTCACGATGATATTAGAATCGAAGTAGATTAAAGGTAGCACGTGCTCTCTTGACACTGGTATAAGTATGCTCTAACCGCCGGTAACACAACCTTGGTTCGACCCTCGCCCAGAGGTTCTCAACCTGTGGAACCGTGGTAGAGTTCCATGGTTCGATTCAGATCAATTAACAATTCCCCGGATAATTATATCGATTACTTCTTCGCTCTTTATACTGTTCCAAATTGAACATGTAAGATTAAGTGACAAGTTTAACCAGTGAATATTAGTAAGTATCTAACCCACTTGCAGAAAAATTCACTTAAGGGGTTATACCTACCCTAGTCGGGCGGCCGAAAAGAGGCGAATGTTTGTGAATTTTTTTTGAAGAAACGGAAGCGTATATTCTTACAGAACATTTTGCGCTTAAAAGAGCAATATTTAAAGAACATTTGGTAATTTTTTCGTGGAAAAATATTTACGTTTATAATAAAGTTACACCGGGCATCCAAGAAGCATTTTTAACAATTTGCTTTTGTGGTGAGCACTGCTATTCGGAACCAGATTATCTAAAATCAAAAAACATAACAGATTTCGTTAGTATATTAGTGTATCCTTAGGTTGACGGAGAGAATTTTCCGAAAAATTAATTTAAAACAAAATGGCGGCCATTTAAAGTTGAAATCCTTTTCGCGTGATTTTTGCACGAAAAAATCAGGATTTCAACTTTAAATAGCCGCCATTCTGTTTTAAATTAATTTTCCGGAAAATTCTCTCCGTTAACCTGAGGATACATTAACATACTAACGAAATCTTTTTTGTTTTTTAATTTTAGATGATCTGGTTCCGAATGGCAGTGCTCACCGCAAAACCAAATTTTTAAAAAGGCTTCTTGGATGTCTGTTGTTACTTTATTATAAACGTAAATATTTTTCTACGAAAAAATTACCAAATGTTCTTTAAATGTTGCTCTTTTAAGCGCAAAAAGTTTTGTAAAAATATACGCTTCCGCTTCTTCAAAAAAAAAAAAATTCACAAATATTCGCCTCTCTTCGGCCGCCTGACTAAGTATATAACAAACCTTTATAACAAACGTTTAGAATAAACTTAAATATTTTTCTACGAAAAAATTACCAATTGTTCTTTAAATGTTGCTCTTTTAAGCGCAAAAAGTTTTATAAAATTATACGCTTCCGCTTCTTCAAAAAAAATTCACAAATATTCGCCTCTCTTCGGCCGCCTGACTAAGTATATAACAAACCTTTATAACAAACGTTTAGAATAAACTTAAATATTTTTCTACGAAAAAATTACCAATTGTTCTTTAAATGTTGCTCTTTTAAGCGCAAAAAGTTTTATAAAATTATACGCTTCCGCTTCTTCAAAAAAAATTCACAAATATTCGCCTCTCTTCGGCCGCCTGACTAAGTATATAACAAACCTTTATAACAAACGTTTATAATAAACTTGAATATTTTTCTACGAAAAAATTACCAAATGTTCTTTAAATGTTGCTCTTTTAAGCGCAAAAAGTTTTGTAAAAATATACGCTACCGCTTCTTCAAAAAAAATTCACAAATATTCGGCTTTTTTCGGCCGCCTGACTAGGTATAACCCCTTAAGTTTTGTTAAATTAAATTTTTTGGAAATTGCTGAATTTCTAAAGAATTTCAAAACTTAGCAACAACTGAAATAGCTTATAACCTGACAGTGTGAAAGATACCCGATGTTACATCCCAACCAAAATTATGGATTCTATTTTGAGTCGTCATTGCTGAATATGATCGAGTATTGTCGTGATGGAAAGGAATTTCCCTTATGTGAGGGTGCAAGTCTTTCGTCTGCGACTGTGTAGTAGGGTGGTCCTCCCTAGCCTTAGCTACATATACCTAGGAGTCAAAATTGTTTTTCAGTATGTTTGTTTTACCCCTCTAAATTATTCCACGTGGTGAGAAAATGATATGTGCAAAATTTCAAAGTGATTAGACAACGGGAGTCTCTGTCGCATTTAAGGTTTTGAAATTTTAGTGATCGCCCGTCAATTTCGAGCATAATTGTGTTCGGCTATTTCGGAAGTATCAGTGAATATTTTTTAATAAAAGTACAATTTCTTGGGTGTATAAGGGTATGTATCATTTGCGCGTGAATTCAAACAGCATACCTACTTAAAATCTTTGAATTGTACCATTAAAATTAGCGGATAACGCCGCGTCTGATTGCGAGCCACTGTGCGCGATTACGCAAGTAGAAATTATAATATTTTCTATGTATAAAAATTTGACTATTTCTTATTTGCTAATAATCATACAAGTAACTACATATTAATAAAAAAATATAATTATTTACGTAGTTATGAACAAAAAGACAGTCCTAATCGATTTCGATAACCTTGGAATAGGTTGTCGAGGGCATGATGCTGAACAACTTTTTTCTATAGGTAGGTATCTACATGTTGCCGTCGCTTGGCTCTAGTTTTCTAGATATTCGCAAAAAACTGTGATTAGTAGTTGGTTTTGGGTTAAAACTTTTGGGAGATTTAAGATAAAAATTGTGTAACTTGTGTGTGTGAAATAAAAAATAAGGACCAAGTTGTGGATGATACTTTTCAGAATTCTCGGTTTCACTTTTCATTAAAAGTTCGCAGTACACTGAGCCCCTTCTGTTCCACCATATACAGAGCATGACTTTCCAATACAGCTCAGATTTTGCAGTGTTGGTATCGATAGTCCCGAGACATCCTTTCCCCTCATATATTATTGCACGGTATTGTTTTTATCCCCTGTAATCAATCTATCGAAAAGCGGTTCGGTGTTATGGCGACTATGAAGAGATGAACTATTTAGTTCTTATTCGGGCTACTGGCTTTCTAATAAATCATTTAATTTGATCTAATATTGTTACATGATATATTTTAAAACCTTTATTAATAACAACAGATGATTAATTTACTCTTCCAATATTTTCTATAAAAAGTTCTGGGAAACCTGTGATGATCGTTCACAACGTGGTTTATATTCGAAACATAAATCTTCAGATTGAATGTTCACTGATTTTTGACCGACTTCAGAAGGGGGATGTTCTCAATTCGTCACGTATATGTATGTACATATTTAAATTCTGATTTTATAAAAAAAATATTTTTAAAATAATAATTTTCCAGATGAATGTGACTATTTTCACAAAAAAATAATAATTTTTTTTATTTTATTTTTTTGTGAAAATAGTCACGTTCATCTGGAAAATTATTATTTTAAAAATATTTTTTTTTATAAAATCAGAATTTTTTTATAAAATCAAAAAAAAAAAATTATTTTTAAAATAATAATTTTTTTATTTTATTTTTTGTGAAAATAGTCACATTCATCTGGATTGGCTAGACATAATGAGCTGGGACACATTTCGTGACCCCAGAGTATGTATACCGTTCGAAAGTTTTTAGGCAACAAACACTTTCTGCTTTACAGTTTATATATTAAGTTCGCGCATAACTTTGCAACGCGTGGACCGATTTGGATGATTCTTTCGTTGTTATGTAGAATATCGTCCCCAAAATTGGTACCATGATAAATGGTTTTTTAACCGACTTCAAAAAGGAGGATGTTTCTCCGCTTATAACACCCAGGGGGCTACCATTCTCATGTGCGATTTTGGAACAGCGCTTCAACTGCCACCTAGGCAGTTCCAATTTTTTCGAACTAAAATTCAATATGGCGGTGATCACGTGTTCATGAGTCATCTGTACTATGTACGGTACGCCATTGATATGCATTGCATGGCATTTAAGAATTGTTGATTGATGCGAGCTAGTACCGTACGAAACCCAAACAGTTCTATCGAAAAATAAGTTTTATAAAAAACAGTTTGACAGTAACAGGTATGTACATAGTTGAATATATATTTTTAATGTAGTATATGTAAAAAATCTTTTTAAATTATAATGTTTTTTATAGAGCTATGTCACGACATATACTAAATTAAAAATATATATTTAACTATATACATACCTGTTACTGTCAAACTGATTTTATAAAACTGATTTTTCGATAGGATTGTTGATAGGATTGATGTGCCTGTTCCAGCCTTTAGTACAGATGAATCATGAACACGTGATCACGGCCATATTGAATTTTAGTTCGAAAAAAATGGAACTGCCTAGGTGGCAGTTGAAACGCTGTTCCAAAATCCCCCTGATAACTCCTCAGCATATGGAGCGATTCTGATGTTTTTTTTTTATTCGAATAAGGGCGATGCCTCGGTGGTCCCATTCAATACTGCATTAATATTGGCCCAATACTTTGCCAGCATTGGTTAATACTAACGAATTTGAGATAACCTTATTCCCACTTTTCAAGTCGCTTATTCTGGGAATTTCCGTTTCTAGCAAATGGTTCTTTTTTTCTTTTAAATAAGTGTACTTATATAACTTAATTAACTAAAAAGTAAAAAATAAATAAATTTTCACGGAAATTAAAACCGACTTCAAAAGCATAGAAATCGATTAAAAAGTAAAAAAAATATTTTTTTCCTTATTTGATCTACGATTCTCCATTTTTTATGTCGGCGCCAGATTTACACAGTACACGTGATAATCAGATTATAATAGGAGTTACAAAAAAAGTATGTGAGCTGTTTACTATAAGTTTGAATAAAAATAATGATTGACTCAAAGAATAACTAACGAGGGAACACCGCGAACCCGGACTCACCAATTGGAACGCAACTTTGTGGGTTCTTAGAGTGACTCAAAACAAGCACAACGGCGTGTTTCATTTGGGCCATATCGCTCTTTAAGCGGGTGAAAACTAACCTCAAAGTCAGATTAGCACTTCCACTTTTTCGCGTATAACTCTCAAAGTACAACAGACAGAAAAAAATGTTTCAAACAAAAGTTTAATGGTGCAACAAGTGCTACAAACTTCCATTAATAAAATTTTGAAAAGAGTTAAAAAAATATATATAACTGACGAAAAAAAAACTCTTTTCAAAATTTTGTTAATGCAAGTTTGTAGCACTTGTTGCACAATTAAACTTTTGTTTGAAACATTTTTTTCTGTCTGTTGTACTTTGAGAGTTATACGCGAAAAAGTGGAAGTGCCAATTTAACTTTGAGGTTAGTTTTCACCCCCTTAAAGGGCGATAGGGCCCAAATGAAAGACACCGTTGTTCCTGTTTTCAATCGGTGAGTCCGGGTTCTCGGTGTTCCCTTGTAAGACACAAAGAGAACTGAGAAGAAAACAATTTCTCAACATTTGTATGCAAGATAAACGGTCTTAGCCAGCTGGCTATAACTATACACTACAATTCTCGTTTACTTTCGAGTAATGTATCGCATATAAAACACAGCTGCTTTATGTTCGCCCTCTAGCGGATATAGATTCAACTAGACAGCATAATGTATAAGGATTTAATCGATGAAAGGTGATTTCAGAGTATTTTTCACTATCACGTTAGGCCCTTTACCGAAAACATAAAAAATATAATCATAGACAGTAAATATAAATGCAGTTTGTTAATATTTGCATTTTTTTTTAAATTTGCATACAATGTCAATAATTTGATTTTTAAATTGAATCTGGCGCCGAATTAAAAAATTGAAGGGTCGTAGATTAAATAAGGGGAAAGAAATATTTTTTACTTTTTAATGCATTTTTATTTTTTTGAAGTCGGTTATAATTTTTGTAAAAAAAATTTTTCTTTGATATGTAGGGACTGTTACGATATTTTTTCTGACAACATTATTCTGGTTTCCCCCCATAGCCAGAAGTATATTCTTCAAAATAAAAAAAGTTTCAGTCGAATCGGATAATAACTTTTAGGGATACAGGTCCCACCGATTTGAATCAATTTTTTGACGCCTTGACTTTAACGCCTCCCCAGTGCCGTCTGTAATGATTAATTATAAAACAAAAAATATATTTCTATAATTTAAGACATCCTTCATACAATGCAAAAAGTCCCATTAAATGATATATAGTAGTTTTCCTTTAATTAATTCCTAAAGATCGCCTATTTTGGGGGGCTCTAGACCGGAACCTCCCCTTAAGGGGACATTCTACTCTCCCGGCCGAAAAATCGGCCACTATCCGGTGATGGTTTTTATAATGAAATAAACACTTAACGTTTTCGAATTTCTACCACTCTTGAAATACAAGAAAAAATCTTTGTTGTTTGTTTATTTCATTTGTTTACATAAATATTTCTCAGTGAAGTTGGCGGTTTCAGAATTGCTGGCGGTTGAAATTTCGGACGACTGGATCATCGGAAATAAAAAAACCAAATATGCTTCTAATTCGCAGGAGTATGGTTATCTCGCTTTCCACGAAAGAACAATTTTCAACCAAAATTATTAAAATGGCGGTCGATGAAAGTTGAAAGTACCGAAAAGGGCATTTCTTTTCTGTTTAAGGGGTTATGCCTACCTGCATGGTTTGAAAACTCAAGTATTTTCGGGATTTTTTTTTAAATTTAAAGAAGTTTTTAAATAAACGGTTGTATATTCGAAAGTATATATTTTAAAGTTCTTGTAGTTTTTTTTTTGCAATGCGATATGTAAATAAATAATGGAATTATAAGCGATCTTCCAGCAGCGTTTTTTTTATTATGGTGATCACTGTAGCTTTGACCTGGTTCAACAGAAATAAAACATTCGACCAAGGTTAGTTAGTGTATTAGATTATCTTGTCCTTAATCGTGGCTTTTTCGTTTCCGTTGCGTAGTTTTTATTTTACAGATGAAAAATGATGAAACATGAGCGCGATTCTGTAGTGAAAATCGATACTTTTGCTATGAGAAGCCGCTATTTTGTATCAAATTAATATTTTGGGATAGTGAACGATCAAGGACAAGATAATCCAATACACTAACTAAATTCCCGCGAATTCTTTATTTCAGATGAACTATGTTAGAATTAGAGTGGTCACCGCAAACTACTGAAAAAAAATCGCTGCCGGGAGATCGCTGATATTTTTTTTATTTATTTATATTTTCCATCGGAAAAATTACCACAAGTAGTTTAACATGTACACTTTCGAATACATACAAGTTTATTTAAATAACTCTTCAAGTTTGTTAAAAAAAAATCCCGAAAATACTTGTGTTTTCAGACCTTGCAGGTAGGCATAACCCCTTAATAGATATAAAATGTGGGAAAATATTAAAAAATCTTAAGATATTTGTGGTTAGCGAGATAGCCATACTCTTGCAAATTAAAAATACGTTTGGTTTTTTTGTTTCCGATGATCCAGTCGTCCGAAATTTCAACCGCCAGCAATTCTGAAAACGCCAGCTTCACTGCGATATATTTAAGTAAACAAGTAAAATAAACAAACAACAAAGATTGTTTCTTGTATTTCAAGAGGGGTACAATATACCCCCCGAAATTCGAAAACGTTAAGTGTGTATTTCATTATAAAAACCATCGCCGAAAAGTGGCGGATTTTTCGACCGAGAGTGTAGAATGTTCCTTTAAGATCAATGACATTTAAGTATGTTATGCATTATTCGAATATTTTCAACGAAATTTCTTAATTCCATTGTGAGTTATCATTTCCTGGTGTAAACTGGAGAAACGCAGCAGATGCCACTATTTTTTGATTTCGAAAACAAGGTCCAAAAAATTTTCTATGGATACGTCTTCGAGATATCGACAGGTGAACTTTTTACCTGTCTGTCAAAAAGGTAGTTCCACTGAATTGCGAATATCTCGTGTTGCGAATGTCGGATTTGGTCGAAAATTATATCAAATTAAAGATAATTGAATCACCAACAAATGTACCTGACGAAATTTTCAAATCAGTTCATTAGCTCGGGTGAAATCGATGAAAAAAATATGTGAAAAAACTCATTTTTCTCGACCGAAGTTGAGATCGACAATTCATTTAATCATCTGGGAAAAATCGAAATCGCAAAAATTGTCCGAGTTTCTCATTTCTTACGTTGAGACTGCACTTTTACAAAGAAAACAAGCTGCTACTGAAGAAATCTATGGATAAATACCGAAGCTAGAGACAATTGTGTGAAAACACTAAAATTTCATTTTTTCTTGGTTTTCGTGTGTTTTTTTTTTTCAATTTTATTGTGCGATTTCAATTTTAATTCGATCTGTACATTTTTTCAAGTATTTTGTTAACATGTGTGTTTTAGAAATAATAAAAATGCACTAAAAAACAATTATTTTCTTGTACTAAAATTTCGATGGTGTTTTTTCACTTTAAATAAAATCGTTTAACATAACTTTTTTTTTTATATATTTCTACTCGTAGTTCATTTTCTATTGTATGGCTTTCATTTTTTTTTTTATTTTCCAACAGGCGTAAATATGTTCCTGAAGATACATTTCTTATTTTCTCACTTGATTTTTTTCCCGGAAAATCCTAGTGACGTAAGTAAATCACGAACACGGAGAGAGATTCCATCAGAATATGAAGGGTATTGAGCGATAGTATCATGGATTTTGGGACGAGACTGTGATGGGAGAATTATATTTGGATCCTCATAAGAGAAACGAATCCTAAAACGAACAAAAGACAAGAGAAGAGCCAGAACTATTTCTAAAACACACATATGTACATTAACAAAATACTTGAACAAATGTACAGAATGAATTACAATTGGAATAACACAATAAAATATATATATAAAAAAAAGACCAAAACCAAGTGAAAATGAAATTTTAGTGTTTTGCACAGAATTACCTCTAGCTTCTTTATTTATCCATAGATTTCCTTCAATAGCAGCTTGTTTCCTTCGTAAAAGTGCAGCCTCAACGTAAGAAATGAGAAACTCGACCCACCTTTGCGATTTCGATTTTTCCCAGATGATGAAATGAATTGTCGATCTCAATTTCGGTTGAAAAAAAAGACTACACATTTTCCCATCGATTTCGCCCCAACTACTGAACCGATTTGAAAATTTTGTCAGGAAAATTTGTTGGCGATTCAATTATCTTTAATTCGATATAATTTTCGACCATATCGGTCATTCGCAACACGAGATATCCGCAAGTAGGGTAGACCGGGGGCGGTTGTAACACTTTGGCTTTGGCATACGATTACGCAAAAACTATTACAGTTACAACAACAGTTTTTTTTTAATGAAAATGTTACTTAACTGGCATTATTTGAACCATAACAGTTTTGCTATATGTTAAGTAATATTCCGGTTATAAATAAAAAATGAGAAGCGGAGAAAGTGTTACAACCGTCCCTGACCCCGGGTCAAAATTAAAATATTTATTGATTTTAATTATAATAATAAATGAAAAAAGTAAAATTTATAACCAATTATGCGGTGTCGCCATTGTGCCAGAAGTAGAAAATGTTTTGGCTGGTGCATTCTTCGTGTGATCAATCCTTACATTCGGTACACTGCACCTATTTTTTATTTAGTTTGCTTGTACTGTGCTATAGAATTCCACTCAAACAAGACAGTATTATTAATAATATTTATAGATTAATCTTCTTTGACACTATTCGGTTCTGTCGCGGCACAACCGACCCCGACTCTGCCGATGTTACAATCGCCTCCGACCAGGCTTTTGAACTTAAATTATAAATTTTTATTAACCAGATATTTAAAAGTGATAAGTAACGATCAGTATTACTTTAAAAATGGCCAGATATTAGATATTAAAAAATAGAAAAAACACGTACTTGCAAAGGAAGTATTTATATTACAATTTTAAATCAGTAAGGAAAAGTTACTTTAGGGTATCCAAAAGTTATTTTCTTCACTATCCATGTCCATTGTGTATCTATACTGCTGGGATATGGATGTGTGTATTCCAAATGTAATTCTTCATCATATATCCAAAATTTGTGTTAATGTCTATCATATGTTTTGAGATATTTAACGTGTTACCCTAAGTGGGACCACTTTTTTAACAGATAGCTAAAAATTTCACCTGTCGATATCTCGAAATCGTATCCATAGAAGTTTTTTAAGACCTTACTTTCGGAATCAACGGGCCATTTTACACAATAAAAAATAGTGGCATCTGTCGTGCAAAATTATTTTTTATTTTGTAAACTAGTGTAATTATACTATTCAAGTTTGAATACCCCACCAATAGCATTCTACACCTACATACATCTACATATATATATAAACCAAAAGTAGTAAATAAATTTTTAACGATCTAATGAAAAACTTCTCATTTACGCGTATTCTTTTTACGGAACACAATTAACACGTGTGCTATACCTATTACTCCCACTAGCCTTCGCTTTTGATGAAACTCTGACCTATTCACGAAGAAAAATCGGTATAGGTACCTATGTACTTACAATAGGAAGCGTATGGCCCAATAAAAGAAGCAATTTTTCACGCAATAAATATCAGGGCAAAACACATTTGGCCTGCAGAGACACCTGCTTGCGGCTACTTGAGAAAGACTAGGCGGTATGGATTTACAAATACTCTCTGGGGGCAGTTTTAGAGAATGATTGGATATGGGTGAAAGTCAGACTATATCAAGAAACATGAATGAAGCGGAATGCGTGCTGGTTATCGCACGACCTGTGTTAGTCTTCGTGACCTCGTTGCGTGGATTCTCAGTCACATGCACCGTAACATCGGGCATACGTGCTGCGTACACCGAGGCTAAACCCACCTTCAAGCGTACCTGCACTTCCTACCGTCGGTTGGCTAATTAACATTTCAACGATCTAAATCGCACGAGATCTACAGATCCAAATTAATTGTAGCTAACCCCTGAGGAGGAGAGAGTGGATCTATCCGCCGCAACAAGTTATTTGTTCGGCGTAGCGGAGTGGATGGCACCCGTCGTTGTAGCTTATCTGTGTTTCACTTAGGAATTGCGATTATAGCAGCTAGCAATTCTAAACACAGTGTATTTGTCAGCGCTTAGAAGAGTTCTTCGGAGCGTGTTGTGGCCAAAATGTCGACTTGTTCCTTGGAGGTTGTAAGACTCCGACGACACAATGTCACACTCCTTGCGGTTTTTTTCCACCGCAAGAGTTCACTAATTGAACGGTGATTGAGGTATGTGGAAGGATAGTGGTGAAATCAAACCGACATTGTAGCGCGTAACAACATAACACTTAAAATATATTCTGACAAAACTGACTGAAAATACTTGTACACTTGAATTTCGGTAAAGTTATAATGTGCGCTGGTAGTGTCTCAGAATGCTGAATGCAATTCTGTCGATGATGATAGTACAGAGGTTCTGTTCGATCTGGTTTTCCAAGTTGCATTCAGGCTCTACCAAGCCTTTGAAAGCCCTTGCAGGGGTGTGTCTTAAAAATAAGAGGTGGTAGACTATTGCCTATTGGCTGTAAATGATTGTGGCATTGGGCGACGAAACGCACCGGAAAGGGAAGCTGAGTTCCACGAAATCGCATCGAACGGCGCGACTCCGTTTGTTTATGTCGTCTAGAGATACGCGGTCTTGACTCGGCCCAATAGCCCATATTTCACGGCACCGCTGGTAAATAGTTACGTCCCAAGATTTTAGGCCCGGACGGTCGGCTCAAGTGTTTGCCACGTGCGGATTGACGAAGCACAGGCCCAGGAAACGCTTCGAATTCAGTAATTGTATTTTTCACGCTCAACAGAGCGAACCAGCTGAGAACTGGTTCCCCAGTTGAGAGACTCAATGAAAGAGGGTAGTTGTGCCTTCCTTGCTGAAGTTAGCGAAACTTAAGGAACTAGGGGGTACCTCACGAAAATGGGGCGGCGTGTAGGTACCTTTGAAATGGTGGGAAATTAAATACTTCTTTGAGATTATGTTCCTATATTATACAGTTATGTGACCGCGTGCAGTTGCAAAGTGTAGTTGCCTTTGAAAGATACTGAAGGCTTAAGTTTGTGATGTAATCACTTGTGTTTATCAATGTAATTACACGTACTATTCTACGTGAACGTCCTTACTCTTGTGTATAAATGTTTTTATCATGTCTGTAAACATCAATCAGGTTTGAAAGTCCAGGAATCTTGAGACACTGCGCGTATACTCTGATTCGGTTGTTCGCGCAGTATGAAAGTATGGTGGTCATCGGCGTAAAATTTGTTGTGTCCACACTGCCCGCGACATTGAAGAGCCTCTGGTGCCAGAGGCATCTATAGTCGCAGGGACGTAAATGAATGACGAAATTAAGGATATGGGGTGGAACAATGCACGCGATTTATCCGCAAGCGGAGCGGCAACGGAATATCCGCAGCGACAGCGGAATCCGCGTGTGTGCTCATACCGGAGCGGGTATTTCCCTGCCGCTGTGAATATTTGACGTTGATCTGGGGGTTCCCCGATGTGTTTGTCTATTTTCGTGAAAATGGGTTGTACTTAATTATTTATACCTCGAGAACTATTTGTCGGATTTAGTTGGTTCCTTCTTTATTTTAATCTAGAAGGATCGGCCTTCCTGAATATTTTTTTTTCCTGATGAAAAGTCATTTTTATTTCTTTTTAATCCTTGTTTTGCCAATTTTGGCTCGTGGGTCCCGATTTTAAAAATCCGAAAAAATTCTACCATATTCCCTTAAGCGTTTTCGGCTGTACTTCCGAATGACCCCAGTGGCCGATCGACACGAGGTTTTAGGGGAGGGGTGGGGAGGGTGTGTGGACCCTAAATCTGAAATTGTTGCTTCGGGAATTTATTAGTTTCCGAGATATTAATAACAAACTTTTAGTATTTTCTGCTGACTTATTCCATCACAACGCATTCCACTTTCCAACTTGTTCCGGATATTAGTATTGGTTGGGGCCAGATTAGTGCGCGGGGCGCGTAAAGCACGGTAGCGAACCGATGTGAGTTTGTAGATTTGAACCAGGAACTTACGGATGCGACCCCTTATTATACAGGGTGGATACCTATTAGTCTATTGATAGTCAATGCTCTAGAGGGGTAATAATTCCACAGGCCAAAATAAGACGAAAATATAGAATACAATTTTTTAATATCGCTTTTCGTTTTCGAGAAAATTGGCTTTGAATTTCAGCTAAATATGCGTGCCATTTAGGGACCTGAGGGGCACGCGGAGGTAAGGGGCGTGCGTCCCACTGTCCGTAGAACAAATTGGGGTGTTGGGGGGGGGGGGGGTCCCTGTTAGGGCTAGGTGTACGCGCTGAAAAAAATAATTTCTAAAAAAAATTAACAATAATTTTTTATTAATATTTCGGAAACTAATAAATACCCGAAGCTACAATTTTAGATTAGGGTCCACACCCCCTCCCCACTCCTCTCCTCGAACCCCGTGCTGATCGGCCACTGAGGCCATTCGGAAGTATATCCGTGTTTTCTATAAAGTAAGCCCCTCTATTGGTGGTAATTTGCGCATTCAATGTTATGCTGTTAAAAACAGCGGTGCTCCCCATTTCAGGTAAGCGAGCCAATGATCGTACCAATCGCAGCGCATATTACACCAATGAGGTCTAAGGCCCGTTACGCACTTGCGACCAGTCGCCAGCAGCTTGGTCGCCGAGAGACCAGAAATTGGGCAACCAAATGAAGCGACCAGACCGAGCAACTCGATACCTATCCGTTTTGTAGAGAGCGCCAAACAGAATGGACGTCGTGGAGATTGTTCTAATCGTGAAGTGCATTGAAAAAAAAAAATAAAAAGAAGAGGCAACATTCGGTGCATCCTTTGGTTGTCTCAGTCCCAACTAAATGCATCATTTCTTCTTATTGTTCTTTTTTTTTTTAATGTTACGATTGGAGTATTCATTATACGACAAGTCCCAAATTGCCTTTCGAGATTGAATTCGCAAAATAAATTTCTGCGTATCGAAAACTCATTTCGCTGCTTGCAGGTGTCTGGTCGCCAACAAAGGTCGCTTGTGTGAACGTGTGCATTGAAATCACGTCACCTTGTTGGTCGCCAAGTGCATGTGAACTCATATGTCCCCATGTACCTCGTGGTCGTCGACAATTTGTCGCAAGTGCGTAAAGCCGCGTATTCACCCCAAATGTGCATTCGGCGCGCACCGATTTTTTGCCCGTTCGGAACTCAGCGCGCGTTCGGGGTTGAGTGAAATTTGCGGCGTCCATTTCATGGTAGTGTTCGGACCAGGGCCGGCTTTGGGGGGGGGGGGGGCAGGGCGACCGCCCGGGGCGCTAAATCTGTAGGGGCGCCGCTGTATGCGTTTATTCATTTATATCCGTTTTGCTAATTGATTTTCGTGCCCTTGGAGGGGCGCCATAATAATCTTGCCCGGGGTGCTAAGTATGCTAAAGCCACCCCTGGTTCGGACCCGAATGCACGCTTTCATGGACCGCCAGCAAGCGGATCGGCCCGAATGCGCGCCGAGCGCACGCTGAGCACCGAACGAGCAAAAAATCGGTGCGCGCCGAATACACATTCCGGGCTAATGCTCAGGTGAATTCGCGGCTGAACGGGTTTAAAACCTCTAAAACAAAGCGAGCTTCTACGCTAGCAGCATGTATTAGCTGTCTGTTCATTCTGATTTACGTAATCGAAAGTACTACAGGGCGATTCTCTCCTTAGACTACTGAAAGGCAATGCCGCCGACAAGATCGCGCATCGCTGAGATTCGGGGCCTTCGACACTTGAGACTGTGGGGACCATACCGACGTGCGTTACGAAAAGTAGCACGTTTCATTTCTCTTACGAAAATAGCACGTTATCAGTTTGCCACGTAAAGGAGCACATTCCATCGTTTCTGACGAATATTAGCACGTTTGGTCTTCCGCCGCGAAAGCTAACATATTTGCCTGTTTAGCCACGAAGAATAGCACATTTCGTACTTTGCGGAGAAAACTAGTACATTATCCTGTTTCGCCACGAATAATAGCATGTTTTGGGTTCTACTGCAGAAACTATCACGTTGAATTGCATTTTACATCGAAGAATTTCACTTTTCAATATATTGTTTAATAAATAATAACTCCATCTAATCTCCAAAAGGAAACACGTATGAAAATTTTAATCTACATAATTTACGGTATTTTAAAGTTTAATAAATTACCGACTAAGTCAGCGCTGTCCAAGGTCGCTCCCGCGGGAGCTTGTGGTTCTCCCACTCTCGTCCGCATTGTCAGGGATACCGCGCGACGCTAAAGAGGCGACCATGACAGACCAGCCGCTAGCCCGGCTAGCCCGTCATGGCAGCCTTCGTAGCGTCGCGCGATCTCCTTGAAAACGGAAGGCACGCTGCGCCAGAGGGAGATCGGAAGGGGAAGCAGGCGCATGGGGGGCCCCTACGCTCAGAGTTAGGAGCGATGGGGCCGCAGTGATGGAGGGGGGAAACACATACAGGAGCGGTGGTAATGTGTGCGCGAACTGACGCCAGCGCCAAGCCATCCAAGTGGCGCCAACGCGAAGCTATCCACGGCCAACCAGCGTCGCCGGGAAACAGATTGTCGACGCTGGTTGGCCGTGGTTAGCTTCGCGTTGGGGCCACTCGGCTGGCCTGGCGCTGGCATCAGTTCGCGCACACATTACCACCGCTCCTGTAGGTGTTTCCCCCTCCATCACTGCGGCCCCATCGCTCCAAACTCTACTCACGCTGGACAGTGCTGATTTAAGTTGACGCGCTCGATGTTTCGTAGCCAACCATCCCAATGTGCTGCTTTTCGTAGCTACAAACGGAACATGCTACTTTTCGTGGCAAACCGCTCAAACATGCTAGTTTTCGCAGCGAAAACCGAAACGTGCTACTTTTCGTAACGCACGTCGATACAATTTTGCGCACTAAGCAAGTGACGAATGTCAGGTTCTACAGTTCTCATCAGATCTTTGCGAAAGTAACGCCAATCAATTCCTTATGTTCTCCCGATGAAAATAATCTCAAAGTGACATAATTCGGGCCATAATTAGAGCAGTGAGCGGTTGCCACATGGATAGACTATACATGGCAATCAAGACAAGCCCGATATTGTACGTACAATTGGCAGTGAAAAATTTCTTGGAGAGCGGAAAAATTTCACCGCGGAATAAACGCCTTGGAGAGCGAATCGATATCGCCCTGGAAAAAACGTTGCGGATCCGCAGTCGTAGCGAAAACGTTCCGCGTTGGTCTGAACAGCCCCATAAGCCGCCACGTATAGTAAATTGCCGCGAATCCAACGCGGCAAAATATACGCGTGCCGCCGCGGAAAAAAACCGCTAAGAATTCGCAGCCGCAGCGAAAACGTTCCGCGTTGGTCTGAACAGCCCCATAAGCCGTGACGCATAGTAAACTACCGCGGGTCCATCGCGGCAAAGTATCCGCTGCTGTCATGAATAAGGCTCCCCCCAAACCGACGCGAATATTCGCTCCGCGCTGCGGATCAGATAAGGCAGCAGTGTTTTATACGTGGCGGCTCATGGGCAGTGTTTTCTGATTCGCGGCGGATCCGCTCTGCACCGCGGATTAGATAAGGCAGCTATTTTTTTATACGCGGCGGCTTATGCGCAGTGTTATTAGGGAGCCTTTCTACGTGGCGGCGTATGGACAGCCTTAAGGCTCCCCCAAACCAACGCGAATTTCGCGGCGCGGAGCGGATCCGGCGCGGATCAGATAAGGCTGCCCATAAGCCACCACGTGTAAAAAACTGCTGCCTTATCTTATCCGCGACGCGGAGTCGATATTCGCGTTGGTTTGGGGTAGGGCTCTTACTTTTCGCGGGTTTCCGGTTACCCGGGTACCCGGTGAATCGGGCCCTACCCGGTGAACCGGGTCCTACCCAATGAACCGGGTCCTACCCAATGAACCGGGTCCTACACGGTTACCCGGGTCCTACCCGGTTGCCCGGGTCCTACCCGGTTGCCCGGGTGCTAGCCGGTTACCCGGGTCCTACCAGGTTGCCCGGGTGCTAGCCGGTTACCCGGGTCCTACCCGGTTGCTCGGGTGCTACCCGGTTGCTCGGGTGCTACCCGGTTGCTCGGGTGCTACCCGGGTTTGCGGGTAATACGGTTACAAGTATCCGATACTCGTGTTATACGGGTAATCAACTTAGCCTACCTTATCCTTCTACGCCGCTTCTCGCAACCTTAAGACTAGCCACGCTTCATTGTCTTCTTTCTCGTAAATTTCTTTTTAAATCCTTTCTTATATGGATAACCAAGTAATAGTACATTGCGTGACAAGGGTGAGAAGAAAGCGAGTTCGACCAGCGTGAAGTTTGCTGCCTGAAATGGCTGTCGAACTGTGTTACCCGTATCATACGAGTATCGAGTACCCGTAACCGTATTACCCGCAGACCCGGGTAGCGCCCGGGTAACCGGGTATCACCCGGTTAACCGAGTACCCGGGTCGCCGGGTATCAAGAGCCCTAGTTCGGGGGAGCCTTTTATCTGATCCGCGTCGGATCCGCTCCGTGCCGCGAATATTCGCGTCAGTCTGTAGGAGCCATAATTGCGTTGGTCTGGGGGAGCCTTAATTTTGATTCGAAAATTTCCTCTAATTCCTGTGTCAATAGAAAGAAGCATAGTGAATTGGTCATGTATTTACAGGCTTCACGTTGTTACATGCAACATACCTTCTATTGCTAGGTATTAGTAGAAGCTACACGGTGCTTACTGACATGGAACAAGTTTTTGTAAATATACATAATAACGCCCACGTAATAGAGAACGCGTAATTATTTTTGCGGTTAAAATTAAAAGAGCTGCTAATACTTTCTTGCAGATAATACAACACCATATCGGTTAGTGTACCAAAAAGTATGAGTCCATTATGAAGAAAATGCAATTATGCACATACGTGCTTAATAGCAATTAAATAGTATCGTAGTTAATCAGATCCTCATACCTTTCCTTTGTCTTGAACCGTTTGCTATGAAGCATAGGGACGATTCTTCAGGAAACAAACACGCAAAGAAATAGAGCAAATTGTTTCATCCGATTAAATAATTTCTGAATGTAAAATTCTGGTACAATAGGTGTCCTTAAATAAGTTCAGTAGTGCAGAAATAAGTCTGCTTAGTTGAAAAATAAGTATACTCCGGCGCGACAACGTATGTAGCTAGTAACATTAAAAATTCAAAACTCTAACGTTCTGATCGTTCTTCCTAGCAGCCGCGCGATCAAGCAAATTTATTCTACATTTTTGTACATGTTTCACGACGAATCATGCTCTGATGAGTTGCACCGCCATTTTCAGGACGCGGTTCAGTTATTCGGGGCTGACTTGAATGGTGATTGGTAACTTCCGATATAGAATGTAGACCAACGAAACACCGTGTTCGTGCAACAGATCTTAGCGGTATACGACTAATCTTATGGTGTTTGATTTTCAGTGAGCGGGAGGGCGGGAGCGGGTGGAGGCGGCGGTGGTGGCGGTGGCGCACCCCTTTACGGTCGCCTGGTAGCTGAGGAGCCCCTGCCCCCCACAGTATGCGGAGGTGCCGGTGTCGGTGGTGGTGCCGGTGGGGTGCCCCAAGAAACTCCCGCGGATATCCACGCCATGCAAGCAAGGATACCCCACAGGTTTCGTGATCCAGCTACAGCCCCCCTTAGGAAACTCAGTGTCGATCTCATCAAAACTTACAAGCACATCAATGAGGTAAAAGATCGTTTTTCATTTCACGAATCGTTCGTACTGTAATTCTACTTACTCCCTCTGGTACATTTCACTCATTCGCGATCGCACTATGCACTAACAACGCACGCATTCGGGGCCACTTCTTTATACCAGCAAATTGTACGCTGATGGCCGGAGTCTTGTATGCATAAGAAGATGACAAGAAATATAGCATACGATAAAATAATAGTTTCTACAAAGGAGAAAATATATCACTAAGCTGTATACACTGGTTGCTATTGTTAAAAGGCTTTACTTCGCGTCTAATCACTACCGAATATACATGGTAAAGTAAAGAAGGAACTTTTCTGGTCGAGACACGGCCGCGGTCAGGTGTGGGCAAAAAATTATTTCAAATAAAAAATTGATTTCGAATAAAAGATAAAAAATTTATTCGAAACTCATCAAATAAAAATAACCCAGAGTTATTTTTTATTTAAAGCGCCAACAAATAATTTTTTTATTCGACGGGAATTCATCCGACAGCCACAGATAATTTTTTCATTCGACGGGAATTCATCCGAAGCTTCGAATAATTTTTTTACTTTCATTTGTATTTGAATTCTATATATACCTATATAAGGGCAAAGCGTCTACTAAGCCGTGTGTTAGTTTGTAATAACTCTAAATAGGAAATTCTACTGACAAAAATATTGTTAAAGATATTTAAATTTTTGGTCTAACTAATTTTTGATAACAGTGGAGCTAAAGTTATTTAAATAATTTTGAAAATGAGTATTCAATGTAGTTCAATAACAATAATGGTTTATTTTATATAACCAGTTCTTTCTTGTAATTTCAATACAGTGCTTAGTTCAATATTTTGATTGGCCTGTGCATAATAGTTAATAATGCGAAAGCACAACTCGGGTAATTGTAGTAGCGAGTGTCTGCGTATCAAATTATGGCCTTAATGTAGAGTTTAAGACCATAATGAAATTCTTGAAAAATTAATATTCTGCTTTGAATTCAAAGTCGGAATACTTTATTTTGTTCGCTGCTTATGGCGATGTTTCTTTCATGTTGATGTACGTTTCAAAAAGTAGTAAATGAGATTACTACACTGCAGTCCACTTTAGATCGGACTCGTTCCGCGCAGGGATATACTGTTGATTGGTAGGAAACCGGCGGGGAAAGTGCTACGACCAATCGCGTGCGTCAGATCCGTGGGAGCTGCGCAGATCGGTCGTAAATTGGTAGGTGCACGGGTCCGTTCTTATATGAAATGGAGTGTAGAGGGGGATAGAGGGCGAGAGAGGGAGAGAGACTGAATGCAGGTGTCGCCCACGCGCAGACACGACGTGACGAAAAGCGACATCATGCATATCCCCGCCAGTTTTAGGCCCAATTTTTCCAGTATATAAAGGGGTACGTATCTATGCTCCGGGGCTCGTGTCTACTTAGTCTAAAGTTCGTAGATGATAGAAGCATTAGCAACATCAGGTTTTATTCCCCTTGAAGCAGATTATACATCATTCCGGACAGGTGAATTACCTAAAACACAAAGCAAAAGCGTTTTTAAACGATTTATATTAGCTTCGATCCTCTGTATGTTTGAGGAGGTATATTTGATGTACCGTAAACTGGGGTGACTTTTCCCACTTTTGAACTTGAAATAACTTTTTTTAGCACTCCTAGTGCGCTAATTTTTTTTTTGAAAAATACTATTATAGGGTAGATGGCGTGTAGATTTAAATAGGCTTTTAAAAAAAAATTTTACTTAAACGTACGCTTTTAAAATGCCAAAAACATGGTGGGCAAATTGACCCACTCAGTTGGGGTGTCTTTGTCCACGTCAAATTTTTCAGTGAAAACGTGCCTAAAACTCATTATTCAGTTATGATTGAGCAATCGTTCTTATTCTAATGGATACATAAGACTAGTATTATCAAAACATATGTTTTTAAAAAAAAATTATTTAAAAAAAACACTGAAGTGTTCGTTGCTGAATGTATGTTTGTTTCTTCTTACTATTGGCTTCTCCTCCGACGCCGAAATACATGTCTGTGCCCCCCATTTTTTGACGAATAAACCCCTGAACTTATTGTCGAGGGTTTTCCGGGGAATCTTATAAACTTCGACGGCTTTTCTCCCCGACAAACCTTGTTCCGTCATTGCTTTTAACGCCAGCTCTAATTTTTCGTCGGAATAATTTCGGTACGATCGACTTCCAAGCTTAGGTTTATAAACTCTGGGCATCTCCTACAAAAAAAGGATAAAATATGTGGATCATATAAAATATTTAGCATCGTGTAACAATTTTGTACGAGATTTTAAGGTTTATTTTCTCTCAACAACACAAAGTTCGGAGATCACAAAATTCACGTGGAAAAAAAATTTTGTTTGTGTAATTTTTTACTCTGACTGAAAAATTACCATATGATTGAATTCGCTATTGTTTTTTTTTCGTTTGACCTTGAAGAATTTATTGCTTATGATTACAAAACACCATATGTTCTAATTATTTCACAATAAAATAAAGTAAAGTTTTTCCGAAAAGTGGGCAATGTCACCCCGCCGGGCAAAGTCATCCCAGTTTACGGTATGTTTAGTTTATGCTTGGTTTATGTTTGGTTCAAATCTGTCAACTCCATTTTCACCCGCTTCCACCAATTCAATCGCCTTGAAAAAAAGTAAAAAATATATAAAAACTGTTTACTAAAATTACCCAGTCATAAATAAATATAACTCATAACCAAAACTCTAAACGACTTGAAATCAGCCTATACACCCAAATAAAACTTGGACACTAAAAAGTAGGAAATAAAGAATATATAGAAAAACTTTTTACATTAAACGATTTAAAACGCACTAAAAACTAAAAAATAATTTTTTTCTTGTGCTACAATTTCGATAGTGTTTTTTCACTTTAAATAAAATCGTGGCGTGGGATATTTCATACCAGAATGTGAATCAATTTAATACAGCACCACGATTTTATTTAAAGTAAGAAGGCAACATTGAAATTGTAGTACAAGAAAATAATTATTTTATAGTTTTTAATGCATTTTAAATCGTTTAACTTAAATTTTTTTTATATATTTTTTTATAATGTGTAAGACAGTCTCTATCTTGTGTCGGAGGCAAAATTTTGATAAAAAATTACTACAATTTTTATGTTGCTATATACGATTTTTTCTTGTTTTCTGTAGGAAAAATATATTTTATCTTTTTTTAAGAATTTCTGTTAAAAAGGCGCTCCCGACACATTGTGGGGAATAGTTTTCGAGATTTTATGTTCACGGTTGTGGAAAACGTAGGTTGGTTATGGAAAATAGGTAGGTAGCTTATGGAAAATCGCGTTTAAAGTTGGACATACAGTTTTATTGTACTTTACGCATTAAGGGAGTATTCTAGTCTAGATAATACTCATTTTTGAAGGTGATATTTGGTAATTAATTCTGGAAAACCTATCGCACCTACAGCGCAGGCGTTTCGCACACATATTTAGTAGTGTTTGAACTATCAACACAAATTTTTGGAATGCTTTATATTGAAATTTGTACAAGTTACACGTCGAAGCGCAGGTCATGTCATCAAAAACCGGCCCTCTTGGGCGCACGAATTGCGGCCGTCCTAGTCATCTGAAACGAAAGTACCAAAGATGTTTTTAATCTATATGAGTGTAGTTATCGCCCAAAGTAGATGTAACCAATTCCGGACATTGTTACCGAAATCGCAGCTGCTTAAAAATTGATATTTGATTTTTTCGACGTTTCTTGAGCTAAAACCAGGTGTGGGGGAGGTTGTATTAAAACTATTAATATAATTCTAGTTCAGGCTATAGGTACACATTCACTTTGAACGTGTGTAAAATTTTAGCTCAATCGGTCCATTAGTTTTGAGAAAAATGTGCGCCCGATCTAAAAAAATTGTTTCGAGAAAAACGCGTTTAAAGTTACTGCAGATAAGAACTAATTTCTGTAACTTATCTCTAATCTGGCACACCAGGACCGTAGAGGAAGCCTTCCCCAACTTAAAAAAAATCATGTTGGGTAGCTGTCTGTTCTCTGCTGGCAGTCATAGCCTCTTTAGAGCCACGCTGCAGCCTTAAGCCCCTATAACTCTGGGAGTTTTTCGAATTTCGCCTAAATATTTTATGTACATATTTTCGAAACCCTAAACTATTAGATAATCAAAAAAAAAAGAAAAAGAAAATCGAATTTTTGGGTAGAATACCCCCTTAATAATTGCTACTTACGGGTTTCAATCGATGCCTGGTCCATACATTACATGTTTCTCCAATAGATTAAGGACTTCTATGACATAGAATCTATGTCCTCTCTTTTCCTTCTCATTTAAAGTCTGCCTTCTTTCGTCGCAAGTCAGGCACGGCGATCAGCGGAAGTTATGCGGATATTGTTTGAAGTTTGGCTCCATTCCAGAGCGATTGGAGCAATACCTACACATTTTGAGAAAATCCTCCGAGACATCTTTCGAGGAGTTCTGCATTACGAGGCATAGCTAACATATCCCGCGACTCCCTGACTTCGCATCAGGTTCATCCGCACCCCTAACTAACAAGCTGATAAACCATATTCCTTGGGAAACGTCCCTCTCGCCGGCCTCTAGCGTTGCTGCGGCCCTGGCTCACCAATACCAATGAACTTGTGTTTCAAAACCTTCTTTGATCTTCAACTATGACAACCAACTCAATCATCGTAGCGACCGATAAGAATTCCTTCTCTCAAAAAGTGGAGTCAGTTTCCTTTTCGTTCTTCCAAATTGGCCTTCAAATCCACTCTCTTTTCAAACATGCTGTCTTTCTACTGGAGCGGATGATGGCAGCGGAGTATTCTACTTTAAGAATACTTTGTTGATAATTGTATATTTGTTTAAAATGTTAAACTCTGTATCTTCCTCGTCGAAATAGTGTAATACCTGTAAGTAAAATGTCAACACGTTAGGAATAGGGGAGATCGGGTATGGTTGTCTCATCTTCTAGTTTTAATTTTTTTGTGGGTTATGACTGCGGGGAAGTTCAGTCAAACTTAGATTAATATAAACTACCTACGTCCGGCTTTATAAAAAAAATTGGTCCTGTGGATTTTGTCAACCAGATTAGGAGCTAGCTAATTCATATTATTTGCAGGAACTATTTTGTGGCAACATACCCCGAGGTCGGATTGGTAGTCAGAGTATCTGGATAGCTAACAAGGGAACATCCTGCATCCGGAATTTCCAAAAATTCTGAAACTTTGTGAATTTGTAGAGAATTTGCCCACGATTAGAACGCAATTTTTGTTTCCTGCCCAAATTCACTCTAAGGCGGTGTAATTGATCCCTGAAAAATCCGGTTATTTTCCGATTTTGTGTTATAACTCGTGAACTGTAAAATATTTTTTTTTACCAAATGATAGATTTAATTAAACGAAGTAACTTTTGTCTTGAAACTTTTTTTCTTTCTCTTACAGTTCACGAGTTATAACAGAAAATCGGAAAATAGCCGAATTTTCAGGGGTTGATTTCACCCCCTTAGAGTGTATTTTGGCAGCAAACAAAAATTGCGTTGTAATCAGGAGGAAATCCCCTGCATATTCACAAAGTTTCAGAATTTTTTGAATTTTCGGCTTCGGGATTTTCCCTTGTAAGTTTATGAATAAAAATTCAATTAAGAAAGTAATATAATTTTTTATTGTATTTCTCACAATATCGCGCTAGAGTGCGGTAATTTATATTATAACCCTTTGCAATCCCTCTTATTGTGTAATTGCCCTTTATACCCTCTCTTGCCGCACGTAAAATTAATTCCGGGGGCACCTCACCTCTTCTTCCTATAAGTTTGCGGCACTATTATTGAGAACTGTCGCCAAACAAACAAGAAAATAATATCACATGGCAGATACAGCAAGTTACACCGGGATTAGTTGTCACATGCGGCAAACACCTAATCCCAAATGTTCTGTGACAACTTGCCCCAAACTGTCAAACAATTTCATCTCCCTAAAAAAAATTAAAAAAAAAATCATTACAGTAAGTTAGAAAAAAACTCTAAACTACGAGAATAATGCAACAATGTTATAGTCAATACTAAGAAACAACTTATACAGTAATCGCCCGTTATGAGTCCGTCAAACGGGGCTGGCGGCGGACTCATAGTGGGTTGCGGACACGGTTCCGCGCGGCCAGTGGCTGTTTCCTCTCGCTGGTTGTCCGGTTCTCCCACTCTCGTCCGCAGGCTTCCAAGAAACGGTGGGGATAGTCGCCGGACTCTCAACGAACGGAAAAAACGAACTCATAACGAGCGATTACTGTACTTACTTGATAGAAAATAGGCGGAATTTAGTTCGAGCGCAGGAAAACAAACAATGACACATTGTGTCTCCGTGCGACTCCACAACCACTTATATGATGGGGGAGGAGACGGCGCACAGTGGGACGAATCGACGTTTAGGTAGGCATTCAGTTCATTTCTTACATATTTCATCATTTAATGAATATAATCTAAGATTACAGGTAATGTATTGTACAATAAATACAATAATCATTTTTTTTCTCGTCGCTCTTTTTAATAATGGGACTTGAAGAATCCCTTCATGTTGATTTCCATATATATGGATCGGGGCTTATTAATAAATTATTTAGAACATCTTGATTTGTCATTTTTCGGCTGCTCTTTTTGCGTATAATTCGCAGTAGTTTTTAAAATCATTATTTCGGGCGTTCTGGGCTTCCTCGGTTAAATATTCTAAACAAAATTTTAGATTTCCATTTTTAGAAAATGATCAGCTTTTACACATTGGAATAGTTTTAGTTAGTCTTTTTCTTGTAATGAAAAATATAAACACTTATATTCTATTGCCAACTTAAGATTTTTTGTTACCA
Source organism: Andrena cerasifolii (assembly GCF_050908995.1). NCBI lineage: Eukaryota > Metazoa > Arthropoda > Insecta > Hymenoptera > Andrenidae > Andrena > Andrena cerasifolii. The sequence continues at coordinate 2,046,683 of NC_135118.1, forward strand.
TTTTCGTATTTTTTAACTTTAAATTACACTAATTGAGTAATGTTCAAATATAATAATAATGAATAATATATGTTGGAAGTGAATTTATTAATAAGCCCCGATCCATATATATGGATGTATATATATGGAAATCAACATGAAGGGACTCTTGAAGTCCCATTGTTAAAAAGAGCGACGAGAAAAAAAATGATTATTGTATTTATTATACAATATATTACCTGTAATCTTAGATTATAATCATTAAATGATGAAATATGTAAGAAATGAACTGAATGGCTACCTAAACGTCGATCCGTCCCACTGTGCGGCGCACAGTGGGGCAGATCGGGTCGAAACGCGGCACGAAACATTTTCTGACTGAAATCATATATTTATCGTTAATTTTTTCACTTCATTTAGTTAGGACGTATACTGGTGGTCCTATTGACAAAGAAAAATTAATGAAATTTGTTTATTTAAGGTGGAATAGTACTTTTTTTCCGAAAATTAAGCAATCTTTATGAATTTTTTTCTATATGAAATTGAAAAGCTAGAAAGATGGGGATTGTTGCAAATGAAAGAGCACTGTTTGAGAGTATTAAAAGAATTTTTATTAAAAAAATTGCACCCTCCCTCCCTTCGCTATAATCGCTCAAAGTTGGTCATTTGCGGTGCCGTAAATTCCGCCTTCTATGGTTATCTGGAACATAAAAACAAATCCAGACATTAAACTTTATTACATTTTGTTTTGTTGACCGAGCCGATTCTTAAATTTCGCATTTAAAACAACATGGCGGACTGTCAAACTGTAGGTATCGATTTTCGGCACTGAAAGTGTAGGTTTGACAGTCCGCTATTTTGTTTTAAATGCGAAATTTAAGAATCGGCTTGGTCAACAAAACAAAATGTAATAAAGTTTAATGTCTTGCTTTGATTTCATGTTTCAGATAACTAAAAGGCGGAATTTATGACATCGCAATTTTACTCATTCCGCGAGGGACCACATTTGAGCGATTCTAGCGAGGGGGGGGGGGGCTTTGTTTAATAGAATTCTTTTTAATACTTTCAATCAGTGATCATTCATTTGCAACAAACCCGATCTTTCTAGCTTTTCAATTTCATAAAGATTGATTTTAAAAAAATTCATAAAGATTAATTTTCGGACAAAAAAGTACTATGTCCCTTAACTGTATTTGTAAATATAATAAAATTGGGAAATTCAGTAAGGTATAATTCCAAAAATATCAGAGATATCGAAATCAAATTTGGCACACTTCAGATACATACCTCACCACTTAATCCCACAAAAAATTAGTCGAATTAAACAAGCAACAAGACTATAAATAACAATACTATTTCTGAAGAGTTTCCAGGTTGTGCTCTTCAGAACCGTGTAGTCGCGTTAAAAATTAACGAATGTGAAAAACAATCATGCTAATTATGACCCAAATGTGCAATTAACTACCTGTAAAAAAAATTTGCAGTATGGCGATATTTTTGTAAAAGGACTTAGTGCCGCGTTTCGACCCGATCTGCCGCACTGTGCGGCGATATGCTTACGCATCGCCATGGTTTGTTAGTACTATTGCGAGATGAGAAGAAGCGCGACTACCCGCAAGCTAAAATGTCACAGGGGCAAGGGGAATCGCCCGCTCGCTCCACCCAATTCCTTGCAACAAAGTCCGCCGCGTAACGCAGAACGCGAACGAAACAAACCACAGCAGCCCGCGGATATGGACAATCGCTAAGGCCCGAAAAGTAGGACTTCTTGTGAGGGGATAGGGTGGAGCTATCGCGATAGTCGCCAATCGACCACCCCCTTCCCCTCCATTAGACGAATGGGATTCCCTTGTACGGACCCAGCGAGATGGGTCCGGTCGGAAATTCGACTATTCAGTAAAAGAAAGCCACATTCCAAGTGTCGCCAAGATAGTTACCCCTCCGGACAATACATCCCTTTAAGGGGAGGTTCTGGTCTAAATGTCGATTTTTTTTTATTTCATTTTTCGAATGTTCAACCTTTTAGGAAAACGTGTTTAAAAGGATTAGTTGAAATTCGTAAAATTCCCGAAGTTATAGGCATTTGAATCGCGGCAAATGCATGGGTCACAACCGGCCACTCGACGCTTACGTAAAACTTTAAGGGGAGGTTTTGGTCTAAGTGTCGATTTTTTTTATTTCATTTTTCGAATGTTCAATCTTTTAGGAATACGTGTTTAAAAGGATTTGTTGAAATTCGTAAAATTCCCCAAGTTATAGGCATTTGAGTAGCGGCAAATGCATGGGCAACAACTGTCCACTCCGGCGCTCACGTAAAACTTCAAATGCGTTTTTCTCGAAACAGTGTTCTCAAAACGGTGGGACCTGTATCTTCAAAAGTTATTATCCGATTCGACTGAAACTTTTTTTATTTTGGAGATTATTCTTTTGGCTAGGGGGGGGGACTAAAAAAATTACAAAAAGTTGAAAATTTATAATTTTCAAAGGCGATGAAAGGACGAAAAATACAGGGAAAAGTGATTTCAAACTTGAAGTGTCGTTATTTTCTCAAAAAATTGTAGTTTTTGTAATTTTTTTAGTTCCCCCCCCCCCTAGCCAAAAGAATAATCTTCAAAATAAACAAGGTTTCAGTAGAATCGGATAATAACTTTTGGAGATAGAGGTCCCACCGATTTGGATCAATTTTTTGACCCCATGATTTTAACGACTCCCCAGTGCCGTCTGCAATGATTAATTATAAAACAAAAAATATATTTCTATAATCTAAGACATCCTTAATACAGTGCAACAAGTCCCATTCAATTATATATAGTAGTTTTCCTTTAATTAATTCCTAAATATCACCTATTTTTTTGGGCTCTAGACCAGAACCACCTCCCCTTAAACAATATCCTGATTTCCAGAACAGTCCCTTTTTCCAAATTCCGAGTGTCGCCAAGATGACTCCTCCTGATATCACCTTTCCCAAACACCCCCTTTCTGCCAAATTCCTCAGGCTCGCCTAGCTCACCTCCCATTCCTTCCAATAACCAAGTTAAATACCGGTCCCAAACGAAGGGACAGGTCATTCGTAAACCTAAGACTAGTCAAGTCACAACGCCGTTCCGAATCGACACTGTAAAACTTCTAAATTGTACCAGTTATAATAATAAAGAACCAGCAGTTATTAAATCGGAGTTACCTCGACGACAGAGCGAGCGGGCGATTCCCCTTGCTCCTGTGACAATTCAGCTTGTGGCTAGTCGGTCCTCTTCTCATCTCGCAGTAGTACATTCCTCTTGTATATAGTTTCTTTGATATAGCGGTTGTGACAACCTACTCGTGTCACAACCATACCCGGTCCCCCTACGTATATTCCACTATATATTCACTAAATGCAAGAAAGTACTAGCTTGAAGTGCCGCTTTAGACGCATGTTCCGCAGCTGCTACCGCACGCGCAAAGAAACTGTGGCGATTAGACGATGAAGATGGCTGATTGTGACTGCTTACGCATTCGCTATTAGCTTTCGTTTCATCAACTGTTGCGCGTTTAAGGAGCTTCTCCAGTTTGTCTTGCTCATCCTCGGAAATGCACGGGAACCGCGTACTTTCAAATTCCGGATGCGTTAAAGCGGCCGGGGCGGAATTGCGTGACTCCGGTGTGGTGAAATTCAAATACACTGCGAGTCTTGACTCAACGAAGCGCTAAGACGCGTACTTATGGGTTTGCAATATTTCCACTCCCTTTCCGCCAGTTTCGTCAATTTTCGACGTAAAGAAACCAAACAGGGCAAAAGTAGAAGCGCCATAGAAAATATTGTCGCCCTGTAGAATATCAATCACCTCCGCAATTGGCGCTGTACACTCTAGGTGTTCTTCTAAATATTGGTAATCACTTTCCTCCAACACAGTTTTTATCCCTAAAAGTCTTGTTACCTCCGCCATGTTGTCCTGAAATTTTACAATTTGTCGGGGGATAGTCATACGAAGAATGTATGTAGGATTCTTTTTGCAATTTGAGCTAACTCACAGGGATCGCAAGATAAAAACCAGTTTATTAATAGGATGGACAAAAATATAATAGAATAAAGTAAAATATGCACAATGGTTTATGCTTCGGTTCACGCCACCGTCGACGCCGATCGCCTCTTGTCGCCGTTGCGATCTTCTTTTCCTTTCACCATGGGCTTCTCGACTCACTCATCTCAATCTCTCGATCCTTCATGTATGAGCAATTGTTTCTTGTATCAATTCGGCGGATTTTGGCCTTACCGCTGCTTTCCACAACGTGTTGCATTTCTCCATGACGTCCCTATGACTGGCAGATAGCACTGCGTCGTCATTAATTGTGCGTACCATATTTGCTGTAATGCACAAATTGAGGGTATACGCGGAACAGCGAATATGGCGAGGCAGTAAATGAAGCGTATTAACTGCGCCCAGTTGCGTAGTGTCTTCGTCGCTGGAGGAAGAACTCGAACAATCCCCTTCATCTTCCACGGCAATGAGAGCTAGACCAGGGATCCGAACCGCCGCGTAACCCTTAGCCGGTTAACCAAGGAAGGTTTCTGTAACCCATACTAACCGCGAGGGAACGGTTCTTAAATTCTAGAAAGAACCGAAGTAACCGGGTTAACCCGCTACGAGCGGGTTACTAGTGAAATAAGACAGTCTAGCCTGGACTAGACAGTCATTTACGGCAAGTCAGTGATATGTGCATCTACAGGCAATACATGTTCAGATCAAATGAATATACAGTGTTTAAAATATACGAGTATATAATCCATGCAGGATCGATTAATTTTAGGGGGTTGTTAGAAACGGAATTTATACTTCATTTCATAAACTTCAAGAATTACTCAACATCAGTATCTTTTAGCATCGATATCTTCTACAGCCGTGTCGTGTACGCGTTTCGACTTATAGCTTCCATTTTCTAGCATTCGAATATTTTCGACACCTAAACCTTAGACAGTAGGCAAAGGTCCCGTGATCTGGTCGACAGTCGGTCTCGTCCGTGCGGCAGGTACTACCGAAGCACCGAACAACCGGGTCCTAAACCCGCACAGTGTATCCCAGGCCTTCCCAAGTAGGGGAAAACCACTCCTGAAACACATGTTTCGGTTCTCCCTCCACCGCTACGCCTTCAGCTACGGTGGGATGATTTCTACTACCCTTTCTCCGAGGAGACAGTAACGTGTTGGGGCGCTTTAGGGTGAAAGTACTAAACGTGTCAAGTTTTTATAGGAAGTTTCATAATGACTTAAAACTAGTAGGAACAATTAAAATTTAAACTAGCATTTCTAAATGACGTAGAAAGAATTAAAAAAAAATTATTTTTTTAATTCTTTCTACGTCATTTAGAAAATTATTTTTTTAATTCTTTCTACGTCATTTTGAAAAAAAAAAATTTTTTTTTTAAATTTTTTACGTCATTTTGAAATGCTAGTTTAAATTTTAATTTTTCCTACTATTTTTAAGTCATAATAATAATAATTTTTTAATTCTTTCTACGTCATTTTGAAAAAAAAAAAAAATTTAAATTGTTTTACGTCATTTTGAAATGCTAGTTTAAATTTTAATTTTTCCTACTATTTTTAAGTCATAATAATAATAATAATAATTTTTTAATTCTTTCTACGTCATTTTGAAGAAAAAAATTTTTTTTTAAATTTTTTTACGTCATTTTGAAATGCTAGTTTAAATTTTAATTTTTCCTACTATTTTTAAGTGATTATGAAATTTCCTATAAAAACTTGACACATTTGGTACTTTCGCCCTAAAGCGCCCCAACATGCTTCCTAGCGGCGTTACTGTCTCCCCGGAGAAAGGGTAGTAGGAATCGTCCCACCTTGGCTGAAGGCGTAGCGTTGGAGGGAGAACCGAAACATGTGTTTCAGGAGTGGTTTTCCGCTACTTGGGAAGGCCTGGTCCAGACGGTGTGCGATTTTAGACCAAAATCGGCTGACAGCACAAATCGTGACCGATTTCAATTTTTTTTTTTTTTTAAATACTCGTAAAGGACACAGCAATAACGGAGCACTGCAATAAAAACCATATCTGTTGGTCTAATTTATAGAAAACACTATTTAGCATAACAGATTAAAGATATTAAAAATTATTTTTTTACAAATTTAATATTAGCTGTAAAATAAAAAATTTTCTTTACATTTACAAAATTTATGTTTAAAATAAACTGCATAGCTGATTTAAATATTGTATTTTTAAATTACATTTCAATTTGATTATTTTTGATTTTATTTTTAATATATAAATTTAAAAATAACTTTTTAATAATTGTAATTCGGAGTAATTAGAATCGAATATTTTATGGTAACTAATTTTATAATATAATTAAATCAGCTACACAGTTTATTTAGAACATAACTTATGCGAATTTAAAGTAAACTTTTATTTTATAGTTAATTTTAAATTTACAAAAAATTAATTTTTAATATCTTTAATCTGCAAAATTTAGTTATTTATGCTTTTATGTTATGTTATGCTAAATAGTATTTTCTATAGATTAGACCAACAGATACTGGTTTTATTGCAATGCACTGTTATTGCTGAATCCTTTAAGATTATTTAAAAAAAAAATTATTGAAATCGGTCAAGATTTGCGCTGTCGAGCGACTTTTATCCAAAATCCTACACTGTGTGCCAAGTTATTCTTTGACCTCGTATATTTATTACTATCAGGTGCATGCATCACCCTACCAGGGAGTCTCCGATATTAAAATAAAATTCATCTGTATTTGGAAACCTGGTTACAACTATGTTTTTCACCGTAACACTGTAACCGCATTAACCCGGTTAACCGGATTACTCGGGTTACAGATGAATTCTGTTACCCGGTTAGGCGGGTTAGTCGACGATACGGCGTACCGAACCGGGTACGGGTTAGGGTTCGGTTCCCTGGGCTAGACAGTCTTCGGACGAACGCCAAACGTTTTGAAAGCCTTCGCAAAGTTACTGGCATTATCTGTGATCGTTGCCACAATTTTGCCCCTAACAAAGAACACTATTTGATTGATGATGGAATGGCGCAGATTTTTTTATATAGATCGAAAGTATATGTCACAAAGGTCAGAAAAATGTAAACTAAAGATGCTCCCAAAAGCTGGTCTGATCTTGAAAAATCGACAAAGGTGGGACCGGGGAAAGAAGAAAAATGAGGGAAAGAGAATGACAAATCTCTGTGTTCAAATTTAAATATCTCTATTATATGAAAATACATTATAGTAAATGAATGATAATAGATTAATGATAGATAGTAATTAGAAAAAATTAATGATAATAAATAATAATACTACTGATGTCGCACAGTATATGTGTGATCTGTCGATCAGTCTTCGCAGTGACACGTTTAGACTGTCTCGTTGATCAAGGTACGAAAGAAACAGTGTTCGCTCGTTGCAGTCATTGTGAAATTTATTATTGCTTCAATCACTTTTTCAATGCAATGGTTAATATTACCCACTGTTGTGATTTCATTAGTATTATCATTTATTATCATTAATTTTTCTAATTATTATCTATCATTAATGAATTATCATTCATTTACTATAATGTATTTTCATATAATAGAGATATATATATAAATTTCAACAGACAGATTTGTCATTCTCTTTCCCTCATTTTTCTTTTCCCCTGTTCCACCTTTGTTGATTTTTCAAGTTCAGACCAGCTGTTGGGAGCATCTTTAATTTACATTTTTGTGATCTTTGTGACAAATACTTTCCATCGATATAAAGAAATCTGCGCGATTCCATCATCAATTGAATAGTGTTCCTTGTAAGAGTTAAACCGAATTCTGCATGAATACTGTGCAGCAAGTCAGTGATTGTAGCAAACGTATGTTCACCGGCAAAGCGGCGGCACGCTAGAGTCACTGATCTCCTCATAACTTGTTGAAATCCAGTGTGCTGTTACCCCAAAAAAGACTTCGTCGTCTTCCTGACCAACTGTCTTCAGTTGTGCAGACAAATGCAACAGAACATTTTATCGACGTTTCTTCCCAGTTTGTGGCGACTAACTGCATTAATCTTTCCACCAAGGCTTAGATCATCGAATATTTCCCGCAGGGATTCATCCTCCACCGCCTTCAATGGAATCATTGTACGAACGGCGAACTTGGCGACATTCATTTCGAACCGATATCGTGTCACAATCCTCGTTTCTTCGTTAGTTCGCAGAACTCGCTGATGCTCCTTGCTTGTTTCTTCCCGATTCCAAAGAATATGCTTCAAACGCGGTAGAATGTTTTCGCTTCAAATGCGGGAGAAAATTCGACGTCGATGTTATCCGTCCTTGGATTTCAGTTTTTTCGGCAAAATTGGCATTGTCCGGTAATGCGTGTGTTATTGCATTTTCCTGAGCAACTGACAAGGGAAGATCCCCAACCCGGAAATTCAAAAAATTCTGAAACTTGCGAGTATGTTGGGAATTTCCTCCCGATTACAATGCAATTTTTGTTTGCTGCATAAATTCACTCTAAGGGGTGTAATTGACCCCCGAAAATTCGGTTATTTCCCAATTTTGTGTCAACTTGTGAATTGTCAAATATATTTTTATTTACCAAATGCTAGAACTAATTAAAAGAAGCAACTTTTGTCCTGAAACTTTTTTTCTATCTCTTACAGTTTTCGAGTTATAACGCAAAATCGGAAAATAGCCGAATTTTCAGGGGTTGATTTCACCCCCTTCGAGTGAATTTGGGCAGCAAACAAAAATTGCGTTGTAATCAGGAGGAAATCCCCTACGTATTCACAATGTTTCAGAATTTTTTGAATTTTCCGGTTCGGGATCTTCCCTTGTGAGGAATATTTCCCGTTTAAAATACTAGGCATGCGCTGCTGGTCCAGAACTCCACTTGCAGTCTATGTCGACGCGTGGAATGGATCGGCGATGGAAATGTTTTGCACTTCGCGCTCACTGTCGCTCGTTTTAATAAAGTTTATATGCACTCCACTTGATTAATAAAGTTTAGGTAATTATTTACAAGTTTTCCATTCCACCCTCACCGATTTCAATGATTTTTGGATATGTTGTCGGGGACACGATTCTGAACAACTTTTTCCAATATATGTTACCGCCGATCGGCCTTCGTTTCCGAGATATTCGGGAAAAACTGCTGCTACTACTACAATGTATTCTGCCGTATATATGTAACGAAAGTATACTTTCGTTAATCCGAATCTTGCCGCGCTCCTCATGCTTCGCGCGCCTTTTAATGGACGACCGCTAGATGGAACGAGGGGAGATGGGTATTACGTAATAGAGCACATGTACAAAGTATACAAAAGGATATTATAGATCGAGTAAAATAAATAGAGAAGCGAGAGTTGTAAACTTTAATTGTCGTTTCTTTGTTTACAGGTAGGAGTGTAAATAATGTAAATAATTGTTGTAAATTAGCGAATAAAATTTTAACCTTTGTGTTTACAGAGAAACATATTTCAGTTTATTTATTCATCGCTAGCGATAATAATTAAGGAGCCTTATATATGTCGGAGAATAAAAAAAAATAATGAATAAATTTAATTAAGATGTATCGTTTATTTCGTTACAATGTTTACACAGGGTTGAGCAAATAGATAGTCGAACTTTACAATATATTACTAATGCTATTACTAATGACGACATGAAGTCATGAATGATTGAATTGCGAAATTATTTTGGCGCCAATCGAAAACGCAAGCGTCAGACTGTTGGTGGGCGCTTGAATGTAGTCTCGGAAGGGAAACGGAAGTGGTAGTTTAGCAACCGGAAAAGGTTGATAATTTGAATGTGAAATTTAAAAAAGGAAAAAAGGGATGTCATTCCGAAAGAGTTCGTCAGCAAAGACAGTTCAATTTTCCCATCCCGAGAATTCATTAGTTTTCGTTTTAAATAGTGTCATAGTTCATAATTTTGTTAAAAGTAATTTTCTTGAAAGTACATTGTAATAACATTTTCAATTCTTGTTAAAAATCGAATAAAAATCAGACGCTTTTCGAGGAGAAGGGCCAACGTAGACCCCCAATCGCCCTCGGAGGTTTCATCTTTTCCCCCATTTCCGACATATATATACCTACCTGCAGTACGCGTCCGTGGCAGCGTATGCGCCAGCATGGGACAACACAAATGACGAAGCTGACCTTCGTTTCCGAGATATTTGCGAAAAACTTCTGTTGATTTATTCCGGGCACAACGCATTCCACTTTCCAACTTGCCCCGGGTATTAGTATTGGTTGGGGCCAGATCAGCGCGGGGGGCGCGCGCGCCCGTTCGCGGGCGCGTGAAGCATGGTGGCGAGCCGATATGAGTCGGGGTGTTGACGGACATCCGCAAGTTTCTGATTCAAATCTCTAAAGTCACATCAGTTCACTATTGTGCTTTACGCGCCCCCCGCACTAATCTAGCCCCAACCAGTACTAATAAGGTAAATGTCCCAATACCTGGACATTTAAGGTACGGCGGACACGCGATTGAGAATTTTGCAGTTATACAAGTCTGTAGCGTGCGTAGCATCGAATTTTCGAGCGGAGTAGAAGGCGACCAGGTATGGAGGTACCTGATAAAGTTCAACTGAAGGTTTCGTGACTGTTGGATTTGCCTGGCGACGAAACCTCCCTTGTTCTCAGGGCCCGGGGTTTTCCCAAATTTGTGCACGCGGTGCGCGTTTCCTGCGATTCTGGAAGGAACGCGACCCTGGTGGCATTCGGTTAGAAGGACTCGTGTAGAGCGGTTGTTTCTTCGCCCGCTCGATATTTTCCCCAAAATAGTTTTTGGGGTTAAAATAAACCATATTTCTTTGTTGAGTTTATTAGGAAGTGTAATTTATTACCACCCTCGCGTCTCCCACCTCAAGTCGATTTATATAAAAACGATTTTGCAATTGCATGGGGCACTGCGTGTACTTCATGATTAAAAAAAAAACAACTTGTTATTGAATTGAATAATTTTGTAAAATATTGAAAATTCATAATCCTTACAATGGCCCAATACCTGGACAGCTTAACTAGTGTGTCTCGGTGTCCCGATTTTACTGTCCCATTACCTGGACACATGATGAAACAACAGCAGTTTGGATATTTTCTAGGGAAATTAAAAAAAAAATTAACACAATAGTTTTTCCTATTGGCATATTTTTTTCTGTATAAATAATTTATTCGAATCAGTAAAAAAACTTGAGTAAAAACAATGTATTATTGAATCACTAATTTTAAGGCTATTTGTATTCGTGTGTGACACGCGAATTTTACACATAAATATTGAATTGTATATTATCATTAAAACAAGATAACAAGAATACAAAGTAATAGTTGCTAAGGTGTTAAATAATGATTTTAATATTGTGTCAAGAATAACACGTGCTTATTTCACAGTTTGCACACATGGTCAGGTTTAGGGCCGTATCCGAGATTTCACTGTACCAGTAGATAGACACGAGAATAAAAAACTTATAAGAACTTTAATTTTAATCTGCTAATCAAAAAAGAATACTACGAGGTACCATTTTTCTAAATATGTATTAGTTGTATACCAATATACTAAATATTAGTTGTATACTAATATACTAAACATTATTAATAATATTCGCTTAAGAAAAAGTAGAGGCTGTGTAGCAAATCAGATAAGAGCAATACTGAAATAGTGTAAACTGGAGAGTTGAAGAAAATTTATTTTTATTACGAGTGTTACGAGTTTACTAAAAAAAAATATGTACATGAATATATTTTATTAAATATCTGAATAATTGAATAAAATAGTTATTTTATGGATACAGCGAATATTAAATATAATAATCAGTATTATTTACACTAGTGTCCAGGTACTGGGACGTGTCCAGGTATTAGGACATTTACCTTACCCGGGACAAGTTGGAAAGTGGAATGCGTTGCGTCGGAATAAATCAGCAGAAGTTTCTCGCAAATATCTCGAAAACGAAGATCGCGCGGCGGTAATACGTACAGGAAAAAGTTGTTCAGAGTCTTGATCTTGACAACATATCCAAAAATCATTGAAATCGCTGAGGATGGAATGGAAAACTTCTAAATAATTACCCACTTATTTAATATTCTTAGATAAATATCTTATTTAATAGAATATTCTAAAGATGTTCTAAATATGAAATAATACTTCACTACTTATAAGTAACTTATACTAAACTAATTATAAAGTGTAATATTAAAAAGTTTTGAAACGGTTTGACAACTCTGTTTGGACCGTCACTACTGTAGGTGTTCCCCCTCCACTATGCGTAGGAAAAAGGGCCCCTCTGTGAGGGTAGCTCAATTTCCCCCAAACTGCTAAAATATTTACAACGCGAGTGCAAAGTAGCGCAATATACGTGGCTTCTGACTGTTAGTGCCGCGCGAGATTCATATATATATAGCCATATATTCTGCAATTATTTATTAAGGGGCTATACATACACCTAGGAGGCGAAAAAGTAGGACGGATTTGAATAATGTTGCTTTCGGTGGAGAAATGTTTTTTTTTTCAAAGAAACATTATGTACATTAGAAACGTCATAATTTTGTCTACAAAACGTGAAATTTTCATTAAAAATTTCGGAGAAGAAGCTGCGTGGTAGCTGTTTCCGTACAACAGTCGATTTTTTTAATTTCAATTTGTCGCAAGAGGGTGAGCATTTGAACATAGAAATCGACTTTATGACTGAATACATATTGATACATATGCACGCCATTTTAATAATAATGTGGGAGTGCGAAGACTGTCTGATTGACAAAGTATGTTTGGGCCAGAGCGATTGGGATCGAGAGCGGATGTTTATAGTAGGATATCGAATGCGTCAGGGGTGTGAGGTTTGAATGGTTTCGTCGAATGCATGCGGAGAGTTTGGGTGACCCGAGTGCGTGTCAAGAGTGTGTGTGTTGTAAGTGTGAATCTCGGGGAGCGCAAGATAAGAATGGATGAAGTCAGTCCTGCAGAGTCCGTCGAACGAGAGGCATCATCGCCTGAACCTATTCTTTATAATAAATTAGCCTTTTTTACTTTTCCACGAGTGTGCAGTTTACTCCTGCCCTGATCACCTAACATCCCTACAATAATTTTTCCTTTTTTGATTCGGATGAAAAACAGTGGTTTGGTTGAACTGGTTACCGCAGACGCCTTTTCTGAAAAAACCGTTGTACGGAATCAGCTACCGTAAACTGGGGGAACATTGGCAGGTTTCTGAAACATTTTGTGATATAATATGGGCAAATTCCACTTACGTCCAAATCGTCCGTGATTTTCATTAAGCTAGGTTTTCCTGTGCGCGACTGAACGCATCGTCACCAATTTCAAAGTCGATTTTCTCGAAAATGAAGCGCGATGTTAAAAAATTGTATTCTATATTTTCGTCTTATTTTGGCCTGTGGAATTATTACCCCTCTAGAGCATTGACTATCAAGAGACTAATAGGTATCCACCCTGTATAATAAGGGGTCGCATCCGTAAGTTCCTGGTTCACATCTCCAAACTAACATCGGTTCGCTACCATGCTTTACGCCCCCTCCCCCGAAATAATCTAGTCCCAGCCAATACTAATATCCAGAACAAGTTGGAAAGTGGAATGCGTTGAGTCAGAAGAAGTCAGCAGAAATGCTAAAAGTTTTTTTTTTATTAATATCTCGGAAACTAATAAATTCCCGAAGTAACAATTTTAGATTTGGGGTCCGCACACCCTTGGGGTCCCGCCCCGCAAACTTCGTATCGATCGGCCACTGTAACCATTCGGAAGTACAGCCAAAACTATTATCACATTATAAGGCACTGCTTTCAAAAAGTTTCATGCAGCCACGAAACTGTATTTTACAGACGTATATTTGCGCAACGCTTTTTATCCGTTTTATGAGCTTAATCGTAAGTTAAGTTCGTACCTATAATTTTGTAATAATTCAGAAGCTTATTCTGAAAGCTGGTTAGGTCTAACAAATATGAAGCTGAGGTCACCTGTTTTTTTTTTTAAATCACTTAAAATATACCTTTACTGTAAATCACCATACTTAATTACTAAAATCTGGGCTTTATAGTAAGAATGTGGGTATGTAAATAAACAGGTATGCTTTGACCGTTGCAGGTAGATAAGACGCACCGAAAATAAATTATCGGACACTGGAATGATTGAAACATAATATTCACAGTATTAATTTTATGATTCTGATTTAAAAAAATAAATGAAACCTCAGTCGACATGCGTCGCCCTTGTCCATTTTTCTGCTACATTAAGATGTTCCTTATGAAATGTCTCCATCAATTTAAAGTGAGATAATCACACAATATGTAGAAATAGGTGTACTGTGCGGTAGGGTGTGTCAATTTTGTGGGTAAATTTTAAATTTTTGAAAAATATAGAATAACTAGTGACAAATTAATGCTGTTTTTATTTCTGAATCTGAAACTATCTTCAGAAATTAATTTGAGTGAGGTTTAGCTGCTTGAAATCACAATTGAAAAAAAAGTGAAAATTAAGTAAGATTTAACTACAAACTACATATTCATATACTGTTTAAGTCTTGCTTACATAAAAGCATGAAAATGAAAATGAAAATATGTGGAAATTAGTGTTTATTACATTCGCATGAAAATGAATGCAAGTGTGTATTTATTACATTATATTAAATGAAAATATATGTAACTTTAGCAACAGACCTAGCCACATGTCATTTATGTAGTAAATTTAATGCTATTTAACAAAGTCCACCAAAGAAGCGACATCTTGTTTACCTCTGCGATTCATAAGCTCAACTATTAATTTTTTTAAAAATAATTTTCGTATAATTTCAAATGAAATCCCAACTGGGTAAATAATGTATTACACAAAATTTAAAGGTAGTGGTTAATTTTAAACCTGACATTGTACCGTTTTCTTAATAGTCGTTTTTAAAATTAAAACATTCAAAAAATTGGCACACCCTATTGTGCAGGTAACCAAGCCTCGGGTCGGGTTGGGAAATTTGCAACCACATAAATATGTTCGAATAGGTACTCGCGCTTAGTGCGGGATGCGCCGTTTACAAATCGACGTGCGTTACGAAAAGTAGCACGTTTCAATTTTCTTACGAAAAACAGCACGTTTGCCTTCGTTGTTAGAAAACTATCACGTTTCGGTTTTCGCTGCAAAAACTAGCATGTTCCGTTTGGAGCGATGAAAAGCAGCACATTTGGATGGTTGGCATCGATCGCGTCAACTTAAATACCTGCCGACGCGATTTTTATTTAGTACTAGGTCGGAAATTTATTAAACATTAAAGTACCGTACTTAAATTATGCAGATTAAAATTTCCATACGTGTTTCCTTTTGGAGATTAGAGGGAGTTATTATTTATTAAACAATATTTTCAAAAGATGAATTCTTCGATGCGAAATGCACTTGAACGATTTAAGGGGTGATGCTCAGTCAGGAGGCCGAAACAGGGTGGTCTTTGGAAATTTTTTACTCAAAAGCTATAACACATTTCTCAAAAAATCTTTTTTCCTTTTAAGGATTGCATCTGGTACCGTGCATCGTAATTTTTTTATTTAAAAATATTTATTAGTAACTAAGTTATTGTCCATCACTCGAAGGTTCTCTAAAAGAAAGGCTTCTGCGGTGACCGCTGCTGCTCGAAAGTCTGCTGAAATAAAAAATTCAAAAGAATTTACTTATTATATTATATTATCTAGTATTTGAACGAAGGATTTTTCGAAATATTGATTTGGGAAAAAATGGCTGATGTTTAAAGTAAAAGTTTCAATTTTTATCATAAATCATGCCTGATTTTCATTAATTAAAAGAAAACTAAGCATCGGATAAAAAAATCCTTCGTTCAAATACTAGATAATATAATATAATAAGTAAATTCTTTTGAATTTTTTATTTCAGATCGACTTTCGAGCAGCAGTGGTCACCGCAGAGAGCCTTCGAGTGATGAACAATAACTTAGTTATTGATAAATATTTTTAAATGAAAAAATTACGATGCACGGTGCTAGATGCAACCCTTAAAAGGAAAAAAGATTTTTTGAGAAACGTGCTATAGCTTTTGGGTAAAAAATTTCCAAAGACCACCCTTTTTTCCGGCCTCTTGACTAAACATGACCCCTTAAAATAACCACGCGTCGAAGCGTGAAAGTTTCTGCAGTAGAACCCCAAACGTGCGAAACAGGGTAATGTCCTAGTTTTCGCCGCAAAGTACGAAATGTGCTATTCTTCGTGGCTAAGCAGTCAAATATGTTAATTTTCGCGGCGGAAGACCAAACGAGCTAATATTCGTGAGAAACGATGGAATTCCTTATTCTTTACGTGGCAAACTGAAACGTGCTGTTTTTCGTAAGAAAAATGAAACGTGCTACTTTTCGTAACGCACGTCGAAATAGTGTCGGCATACCTATGCGACGTATCATCGTATCCAGTACCTAGTCTGAAAGATGTTGTAGAGAGAAGTTACGTTTTCTTCATTCAAATTTAAAATAAAATAAAATATTCTTTCGGTGTGGTAATCTATTATGTAATGTTCTCCTTATTTTTAGACTTTTACATCTGATTACACCGTAGAATATGCAGAGACTTCTATACTTAAGGGGTGACCCCACCCTGAAGCTACTAACAAAAGACTAAGTTAGGGATTTTTTGTTCGTGTAAATAAAAATATAGGGCTTGTATTTTTTTTATATAGTTTGGAAGCAATCTTTATTTTGTTAGAAGACAATTTTTTTATCAAAAATTGAAAATGGCTTTCCGGAGCACTGCAAAAAAAAAATAGCTCACACTCCCGGAAATGACTGGATGATCTGAGAAGGAAATACAAAAAGCAGGGATCGAAAAAGTTCTGTAACTCTCGGTTTTAAAACAAATTCTGTTAGAACTTATATGTTTCGTTTAACGGAGGTCACTCACAAGGGCAGATCCCGAACCCGAAATTTAAAAAATTCTGAAACTTTGCGGATATGTAGGAAATTTCCTCCTGCTTACAACGGAATTTTTGTTTGCTGCCCAAATTCACTCAAAGGGGTGAAATTGACCCCTGAAAATACGGTTATTTTCCGATTTTCTGTTATAACTCGTGAACTGTAAAATAATTTGTTTAATAAATAAAATGATAGATCTAATTGAGAGAAGTAACTTTTGTCTTGAAACTTTTTTTTTGTCTCTTACAGTTCGCGAGTTATAACACACAATCGGAAAGTAGCCGAATCTTCAGGGGTTAATTTCACCCCTTTCGAGTGAATTTGGACAGCAAACAAAAATTACGTAGTAATCAGGAGGAAATCCCCTACACTTTCACAAAGTTTCAGAACTTTTTGAATTTTCGGGTTCAGGATCTTTCCTTGTCAGGTGCAAATGAACTACCAATTGTTTTGCAGACAACACTTTAAAAATATATATTTCTATATTATTTTTTACGCTGAACTGAATTATGTAAGAATTAATACATTGACAATTTTTTTTCAAAATTTAAACAAAAATCGAAAAAATTGTTGGATTGTAAAGTCCATACCCTTATCTCTTTATTGTCGTATACAATGCAGGGTCAGCGTTTTATCTTGCAACCCGCGCTCGCGCGAACTTGTAAAATGGCAACAGCGCCTCACGGACGCATCCCACTACAACCATGCTCCGTTTCGGCGGGCGTTCGGAGAGCTGCCAGCGACCGCTGGACAGCAGTGATGCCCGAGCTTCGAGAATTTTGGGATGGTCTCTTTCAAATTAACGTCGCACAGAGCTATTCAGAATTTCCCGGCCCGGGTTGAAAATTTTGGGGCCTTTTTCGTATAACTTTTGAACTATAAAAAATACTGGAATGCAATTTGCGCTGAAAATGAGAAACAATTATTTCCTCTTAATGACTGATAATTTAACATATTTTACGTTTACTTAATTTTTTAACCATATTTGTTGTAAAAAGCTTTTGCAAACTGTTTATTTGATACTGTATTTAATGCTGTTCTTAAAATTCGTGGGGTTGATAAACAATAGGCTAGTTGTTTCTGTATCATTACTTTCAGAAATTGAGAAATTAAATTTTTATTCAATTATGTGTTAGTTCTGCAGACCTCACAATCTATTGTCCTGGTTTTCTTTTTTGTGATTTAATCTATTTAAATTTAATTTAAGGGGTAACTAATGGGACGTGTCTTTGATTGTAGCGGTGTTTGAATTTTTTTCTAGAATTTTTGTGTCTGAATGTCTTAGCTACTCAACGCCACGCCTATATCAGTCTCCGTTAATGTCATTTTTTGGAACAATGCGCCATTATTGTGACATTTTCACGCAGGTGACGAGAAATCTCTCCGTACAAGTCGACATTATTTTCAAACCTCATTAGAGTAATCTGGGGTGCGAGTGGTAAACCGATCATAAAAGCGCGCGGCTCGATTACCTGGGCGGGGAAATTCCCAATAGCTATTTGCGACGTTAATTTGAAAGAGACCATCCTAAAATTTTCGGAGCTCGGGCATCACTGCTGTCCAGCGGTCGCCGGCAGCTCTCCGCTGGGCCGGTGCATGATTGCAGTGGGTTACGTCCGTGAGGCGCTGTTGCCATTTTACAAGTTCGCGCGAGCGCGGGTTGCAGGATAAAACGCTGACCCTGTGTACAAACTGCAGAACAATTTCAGCTGGAAACCGACCCGACCCGACATGTAATTTCGGGTACTCGGACACCCCTATGTAGGAATAATAAATTCATCGTTTGAAGACAGTTATTTACGCTACTGTAAGCAATGTCTGGCGTTGATTTTTAAAATGCATAAGAAAATACATACATCTCATTTGCAATTGGGCCTATAAGGTTTATTTTAAAATTTTAGCCTGCGTAAATTCTAGCTTTTGTGCAATTGGAACGAGAAAAGGGATAAAGTCATAAAAAAATCACAGAAATTATTGCTATCTTAAATTTAACAAACATACACATTTTTGGTAAAAAACTTTAATGAAAAAACATGCCCAAATCTAATGCTTACAAGCATTTGGCTGATGTTGTTTTGTTCTTATTCTTTGTCACGTTTCACCTTCCTTCCCTCTCGTCTTCTTTACATTCTCACGTGCTTTTAGCTTAAGCTTGTCTCCTCCATACTCTTCTTTTTTTTTACATTATTATTAGAGATATACTGATTAGTGGAGCCGAGTATCCGGTCACTTTTGTAGTCGGCGACTAGTTGACTTATCGGGGTCCGATTAATCGGCTAGTCGGCCTAATCGGTACATCTTTATTTATTTATTATAATTTTTCCTACAGTTTATTCCATATCTGTTCGTTACATTTTTCTACCTATTGTATTGGGATCTTTTGGACTGTATTATTCCTCTTCTAAGGTTTGTGTCGTTTTCTCCGTTTCCTGTTGCTTTTTGCTCAACTGACATACCTAATTCCTTTCGCAAACGGTTGTTACTTGATTAAAAAAAAAAAGGAATATATATATATATACATACACTAGAAACATTCTTCGAAAATGTGTCAAATAATTCGAAAAACGATACACAAAATGACATACTCAGACGTACATAAAAAAATTTCCTTTAATTTACTTTTCTTGTCGCTTTCTTTCATCTGATGTAAGAAAAAGATACATACGTGTAATATGCAATAGTGTTGAAAGTGATGTTTGTGTATTAATCTCTATTTAATTGAAGAATGTAAAGTGTAAGACAGACAAATGTATATTCGACACTTTTTTTAAATAAAATTTCCTAAATTATATATGTATCTATTTATTTTACAAATTTTACTTATACTAATCATTTACAGGTTTATTATGCTAAGAAGAAGAGGAGGGCGCAACAGATGCAAGGAGAAGATGGTTCCCATAAAAAGGAAAGAAAATTGTACAACGATGGCTGGGATGACGATAATCATGATTATATTATCAAGAATGGGGAAAAGTTCCTCGATCGCTATGAGATCGATTCGTTAATAGGTAAGATATTATTTATCACTACATTTGTTATTGAAATGGCTACTCTCCATTAACATTAGAATATTATTTTTTATTTCCCTTAATCTATTAAAATTTCTAAGAGATTGTTTGTGACAATAAATAAATTCTATACACTTTTTATTAATAATAATAACAACAACAACAGCAGCAACAACAACAATAATACTAATAATACTAATAATACTAATAATACTAATAATACTAATAATACTAATAATACTAATACTAATAATACTAATAATACTAATAATACTAATAATACTAATAATACTAATACTAATAATACTAATACTAATAATACTAATACTAATACTAATACTAATACTAATACTAATACTAATACTAATACTAATACTAATACTAATACTAATACTAATACTAATACTAATACTAATACTAATACTAATACTAATACTAATACTAATACTAATACTAATACTAATACTAATACTAATACTAATACTAATACTAATACTAATACTAATACTAATACTAATACTAATAATACTAATAATACTAATAATACTAATAATACTAATAATACTAATAATACTAATAATACTAATAATACTAATACTAATAATACTAATAATACTAATAATACTAATAATACTAATACTAATAATACTAATAATACTAATAATACCAATGCTAATAATACCAATGCTAATAATACCAATGCTAATAATACTAATACTAATAATACCAATGCTAATAATACTAATACTAATAATACTAATAATAGTAACAATAATAATAGTAACAGTAGTAATAATAGTAATAATAGTAATAATTATAATTATACATCTCTTCTAATATTCATACAATTGGAATCAATATATATATTTATCATAGATATGTAAACCTATTTAATAAATGCTGTTGAATGAGTATTCGATTCAATTAGTTTTAGTACAATTCTTAATGGGAAATTTAATAATTATAAGAATTCACATTGCTTCATTTGTACTCGATTTATAGGTAAAGGCAGTTTCGGCCAAGTAGTAAAAGCGTTTGATCACGAAGAGCAAACGCAAGTGGCAATAAAAATTATCAAGAACAAAAAACCTTTTCTAAATCAAGCGCAAATCGAAGTGAGGCTATTGGAAATGATGAACAGGGCGGATACCGAGAACAAATATTATATAGGTTTGTTTCGTGTAATTTCAGTCGTTTCGAAACTAACGATATTGTCTCGTGACTTGGACGATACTATGCAAGGAAATTTTTCAATTTACAGTTAAGCTAAAGAGGCATTTTATGTGGCGAAATCACTTATGTCTGGTATTCGAACTGTTATCGTATAATCTGTATGATCTACTTAGAAATACGAATTTTCGAGGAGTGTCGTTGAACTTAACAAGGAAGTTTGCACAGCAACTGTGCACTGCCCTTTTGTTCCTGTCTACACCGGAATTGAACATCATTCACTGTGATCTGAAACCCGAAAACATACTTTTGTGCAATCCCAAACGAAGCGCGATAAAAATAGTGGACTTCGGTAGTTCGTGCCAGCTTGGGCAAAGGGTAAGTGTGAAACGGCATCCAGCAATCTGTTAACGCTCACACGACTAGCTCTAATATTTCCTTTATTTCCAGATATACCAGTATATTCAGTCCAGGTTTTACCGATCACCCGAAGTCCTATTAGGAATACCTTACGACCTTGCGATAGACATGTGGAGTCTAGGATGTATTTTAGTTGAAATGCATACGGGAGAACCTCTGTTCAGTGGGGCCAATGAGGTAACGAACACTATGCTCCGCTTAAAAAATTCCTGGACGTATTCTTTCCTAACGTATCTTTCACCTATAATTTCTAATATATCCAATAACGTTGCACAAGTTGTAATTACTAAACGAAAAGTGTGGCAATGTGTCAAGATTTCTTTTCACATTTAATATTTTATAATATTCTACCTACTTTTCGTGACACACTTAACACTATTCCTACCACGACCGGTCGAATGACCGTTTTTAAAATTTCGATTAGAATTTCCTACGTAATTGAATCGCCTTTAAACTTCACGACTTTTCCTCAAATATACGTATGCACATGACATACTTCTGAATAAAAGAAACTATATTTTTATACCGTCAAATTGGCTGTTATCTTCATTCTATATTAAAAAATATAAGTCGTGCTAAAGAAGTGTCGGTAGGAATAGTGTTAACTATATGTGCACTACGTTAATACACGCGTTGATCCCGTGTAAGAATAATCCAGATCCACCTGTGATTCGGTCGAATTTTTGCCGCAGGTCGATCAAATGAATAAAATCGTAGAAGTACTAGGAATGCCACCGAAACATATATTGGACCAAGCGCACAAGGCGCGGAAATACTTTGACAAAGTCTCCACGGATGGCTCGTATGTGCTGAAGAAATCCAAGGATGGTAAAAAGTACAAACCTCCTGGTACGAGGCGCTTGCACGATATCTTGGGCGTCGAAAGCGGAGGACCCGGTGGTAGAAGGATAAGTGAACCTGGTCATTCAATTTCTGATTACCTCAAATTCAAAGACTTGATACTGCGGATGCTGGACTTTGATCCGAAAACAAGGGTGACGCCGTATTACGCACTTCAGCACAATTTCTTTAAGCGAACAGCCGACGAGGGGACCAACACGAATATCGCTGCAGCCAACAGCGCTAACACGAGCCCGGCAGTGGTATCGATGAACCAGGATCACGGTAAGTTACCGGGGACTTTCGTCTGTGACGCATACCTTTAATTAATCAATCATTTTATAAACGTAGCAGGACGATAGTGCTATACTTTAAATCTGGGACTTGGACCTATTGCTGTTGGTTCTTATTCGTAATTTACACGTTTCGAACATACGAGGGTTGTATAATCCCCAGGAATAGTTTTCGTCGTAGAATTCCTTTAGTAAATATATTCTTGGATATAGCATTGGATGATGCATCAGATATATTAAACAGAGAAGTCAAACTTTTTATACAAACGCAATTCAATTAAAATGTGTGCTAACCATGCAACTGAAGACTGAGAATAAAGTCAGGTCTTTAAAAGTTATGCTACGTGTCGCTTGGGTTTATTCGTTATGGATTATATTGATCTTATACACGAGTATTATGGCAGCGAAGATCACGCCGGGCCATTTGGGAGCCTGGTCTCCATGATGTTTACCACAGCCGCGCGGAAGGGTAGGTCAAAAGCCAATGGTAACGTGGGCGCATCACGGGTAGGGAAAGCTATAGTAGCGTGCGGTACAGCCTCATACCCGCACGATAGGCTGGAATGACTGGGAATCTTTGGGGCCCCAGTGATCGCTGCCACTTGGGCTCCTAAAAGGCTCAGTTGTTTCAGCCTAGGGGTACGAGCCTGCACCGCACGCTCTACTACTTAAGGGGAGGTTCTGGTCTAAATGTCGATTTTTCTTTTATTTCATTTTTCGAATGTTCAACCTTTTAGGAAAACGGGTTTGAAAGGATTTGTTGAAATTCGTAAAATTCCCGAAGTTATAGGCATTTGAGTCGCGGCAAATACATGGGTCACAACCGGCTACTCGGCGCTCACGTAAAACTTTAAGGGGAAGTTCTGGTCTAAATGTCGATTTTTTTATATCATTTTTCGAATGTTCAATCTTTTAGGAATACGGGTTTAAAAGGATTTGTTGAAATTCGTAAAATTCCCCAAGTTGTAGGCATTTGAGTCGCGGCAAATACATGGGTCACAACCGGCTACTCGGCGCTCACGTAAAACTTCAAATGCGTTTTTCTCGAAACAGTGTTTTCAAAACGGTGGGACCTGTATCTTCAAAAGTTATTATCCGATTCGAGTGAAACTTGTTTTATTTTGAAGATTATTCTTTTGGCTAGGGGGGGGGGGCTAAAAAAATTACAAAAAGTTGAAAATTTATAATTTTTAAAGGCGTTGAAAGGACGAAAAATACAGGGAAAAGTGATTTCAAACGTGAAGTGTCGTTATTTTCTAAAAAAAATGTAATTTTTGTAATTTTTTAGTCCCCCCCCCCCCCCCCCCCTAGAAAAAAGAATAATCTTCAAAATAAAAAAGGTTTCAGTCGAATCGGATAATAACTTTTAGAGATACAGGTCCCACCGATTTGGATCAATTTTTTGACGCCTTAACTTTTACGACTCCCCAGGGCTGTTTGCACTGATTAATTATAAAACAAAAAATATATTTCTATAACATAAGACATCCTTAATACAATGCAACAAGTCCCATTAAATTATATGTAGTAGTTTTCCTTTAATTAATTCCTAAATATCACCTATTTTTGGGGGCTCTAGACCAGAACCTCCCCTTAACTCTTACAGTTTTCCCTATCCGTGACGCGCCCATGTTACCATTGGCTTTCGAGCTCCCCTTCCGCGCGGCTATGGTAAACATCATGGGGACCGGGCTGGCCCAAATGGCCCGATGTGGCCTTCGCTGTATTATGGTATGGTCTCAGTTCACATCTCACATTTGTAACTGTTAGGCAGTGATTTCAATGCATAAGAGATGTATATAAATTTGTTGAATCTTATTGATGGTAGGCCTCGATCAGAGGCTTAAGTGAGTTCCAGAAAAGTTAATGATTATTTTTGTCACCTGTTTTCACATGGCTTATTGAAACTTTCTTGTCTCACGCAGCTGGATTTCTTTTTTGTATAACATTTTCAGTCAGTCGTAGTAAATGGTTTTTCACTCAAATTCTGCGATTCAATAGGAATTCGAATCGACTACCAAGAAGGTTTTCAAAGGACTGTTCCATTGTGTTGAAGAATTTAGGCAGGCTTTAATTTGTGCAGAAAATAAGACTTTCTTTTATTACAACTTGCTGAAGAAAAAAGGACCGTGTAACAGAATAGACAGAAGATTGGCAATCGTTCACATTCAGAAAAGCCGAACAGCTGTACTTACAAATTACTTTCTCGGTTTTAAAGCACTATAAGCGCAAGGACTATTTCGCTAACCGTATCTGACCTCTAACGAAATAATTACGTAATTTTAGTAGCGTCGCTGTGAAGTATAGCTTTTATTGATATCTTTTATTTTCTGCGCAAACTAAACAATACTTGTTGTTGCCCGTAGATATGATGGGGGGACAGTACGTGGCTCGATGACTGTCGTATCCGCGGGGCGGCGACGACCTGTCCTAGGCCCCAACCCTAATCTTACTTACTAACATAAGTAAGTTCTGTCTAACAATCCTACAAGCTAAAAAACTAACAATGTCCCTGATAATCATATCCTGGCCTCGGATGTAACATGCGAAGCCTTGCTTGCTTGACCAAAAACATACTCGCACTTCCGACTCTTGAAACGAGACACGGATTCACGTTGATTGCCCGTGCCTCTGTACTTCGATACAATATTCCCCTACAATTACTACATCTGTTATAAGATTACTACTCTAGCTACTTAAGAATGCCCTTGTCGATATGACGTACTATATGTATTAGAAATTAAAAGTCGTAAACATTAAATATCGTCGCTGGAATATGTTCTTTTCTACCTTTGTGTTTTTGCATTACAAAAGATACAACTAAAGGTGATAGGTGTTGCATTGCGCATTTAATCGTGTGCATGTATGTACGTGTGGATGGGTGGATAGATGGATGGATGGATGGTATGTTTCACGTTACTTGATCCCCTTAAAGAACCTATTCCAGCAGTATTTGAATTGCATATCTGTGTTAATTTCTTTATTCTGTAGAGCGATTACTTCATTGTCTTGCTATTTATTTCATGCATGCCTTAACTGCTTGCATACAGCACGTTTAGGAGTGCATCTTCGTCATATACATATGCGAGACATTTAGATTTTGCAGTTATCTGCAGTGAACATTCCGCGTCGGTTCATAGTATGCACATTTGTCACTTTATTTCTCTCTCCTCGTATAATTTTCTTTTACCTTGTATATTCTTATTTAGGAATAACAAAGAACAGAAAATGATGAAGTATGCAATTATGATTCTGTATACACATGTATGCAAGGTGTGCTAAAATGTACGATGCTTTCGCACAGTGAGAAATCTCGAAATGCGAAACAAGACGATTTTGGAGAGTAGTTTAGAATAACTTTAGAAGTTATCGTTATTTTATAGTTAAAGGTCATTTCCAGCTACTCGTAGGATTTCTTTGAATTTCTAATAACTATTCTATTCAGAGTGCGATTCTAACATTTCAATAATGTAAATTAAATTTTGTATACCTTGTTGACGAATAAGCTTTAGCTACTTGTTCTTAAAAAGATTACGCACGTACAGTATTGTATGAATTATTGGAGGTGCTGTACATTTTAAATCAGCTATACTAGGGTCTAATACAGGACTGCAAGTATGATAAGTAAATTGAGAATTCAACATTTGAAATTGTTGTATTGGAAGGCCCAACAATTCGTTGGTATTAAAAGCCAATTATTGTTCAAGCATTTTTATATGAACAGGCTATAGATATACAGGATGTTCGGCAACAGGTGTCAGAAACTTTAAGGAGTGATTCTACATGCCAAAATAAGACAAAATTGTGTTTCAGGCTTCGTTGTCGAGTTATGAATTGTTGAAAATCCGCATAAAATGCATCTGACGCGGCTGGGGGACTGTAAGGGAATCTCTGACCCTTGTAATAAATAATATTGTACAGATCACTAAAGCCGGATTAATATTAGTATGTCTACATTTTTCTGCATTGCCTGCCTACTCATAGAAAAGATAATATACAATATCAGTTCACAAAACTTATTAGGTTTCGTAAATTAATATAAGAATATAAGGCTAATGTAACATATTTCTCAAATGTAATTTTAACACAGAAAATTTTTCTAATATGATGCAAATAGAATGCATTTGTATTCTATATAAATATTTTTGAAATTCGATAAGGTGTACAATTAGTTGACACACAAAGAAACCAGTAATATACATGTAACGATACTAGGTCCATATCTCCATATCCCGTGGAGATTGCTGAATATACTCTTCAAAATCATCTTCTAAATTTAATAAAAACTATGCACGAAGTATGAATTTAATAAACTGTACCATCCCATACATAAGGATAGCATTTATTTGCCCTTCGAGTTATTGAAAGACAAAGACGAATAACTAATCGTTACTAATGTACTAATAATATATCACCAATATTCCACATGATTTCCAAAGAAAAGGGAAACAAGTAACAGCGTAAGTCGGTCACCGACTGAATTTAAAATAAAGTAAGAATGAAGCATTAAGTTGAATGCCTGGAATGTGTCCCTGTAGTTCTTTTGAGATATTTTTATTTATTTCCAACTCTCTCATAGTGATGTTCTATCGTAAGAGCTAGTAATTCATTGGATGATCTTTGAATTAGTGTGAAGATTCTGCGTAGTGGTTCTATGATCTCTAAGGTTGTTCTTTCTTAATGTCCCAGGACTGGTAACGCTGTCAGGACAGGGAAGCAGCAACAGTGGCAATCCGATGCAAGGATCAAGTCTCCCTGGTGGCTATCAGCCGATGGAGTGCGAGTCTTCGCCGCGGCACTTGGCTAGTCGACGCGTGGTAACAACAAGCTATCCGTCAACCTCCGCCACTGGGGTGTCTGCATCCGGGCCAATGTCCATGCAATCTGTAGACAGCTCCCTGATACAAAGCTCTCTTGGATCGTATAATAGCCTAATTCTCCCTGGAATTCCGCATCTGCCCGCGATGATGACATCCCCGATGATTCAGCAGCAGAACTTCTACAATTACGGTTACCCAACGACGGATGCGCACGGAATAGTCAGGCAACCGTCGACAGTCTCGACCGGCAAGCAGAGAGATCCGGAAAGGGAGGACAGCCCTATGGTTGGAGTGTGCGTCCAGCAGAGTCCAGTTGCTATTCACTGAACGAAAATGAGGAGCAGAAGAAACTACGACGACGGTCGACGATACGATGTACTGTCGCCGCGATCGCGGTACCGTCAAAATATGTTAGGTGATTATACATACTGTATATACAATGTTCACGACGATACCGCAAGAACTTATCGTACTGTTTATGAAAAGAAAAGAGAAAAAAAGGAAGGAGGGCAATGAGAACGGGCAGTAGGAACTGTAAGGTCCTTCCCCGTTGCGTTGCTTTGCATTTCGTCGTTTTGCCAGCCGCGAACAATACCTCGGAGTAATGACATTGCGAGTGTGAAAAGTAATAGTACTGATGTTGTTAACGGTATACCGCTTCGATTTCGAATGAAACGAACGAATGGCAGAAGCGAGCGAGACAGCTAGATGTACGAAAATTTCTTTGTTCGTTTATACAAAAAAAAAAAAGAAAGAGGCTTTTAAAAGATACGGGCCAGCTTCGAATACGGGAAAGGGAGAAAGAAAGGGAGGTGAAGGAATATGTGAGCGAGAAAATCAATTTGAATGAATATTACGAGGGAATGCAAAGGAAGACACGAGGGAAGTCTCCTGATTTCCGTTAGTTTTTCTTTCCCTTCTTGGTTTTTTGTTTGTTTATCTTAAGAAGCCGACTGGTCTTACATTCGGCACGGATACGCTGCGTCCGGCACAGAAGCTTATGATACTTGGCTTATCAGCACGGACAGACAAATATGGTCTAGTGAGGATGAACCCAGCTGGCCTCTCGGGTCCTGCCCGATTCTGCAGAACACTCCGAATGCTTTAGTCGCGTGCAACGTCGTTAACAAATTTTGGCACCCAAACTGTGTGGCCTAGAGAGCGAAAAAGTGATAATTACTATTATAAAAAGCATAAAACTGAAGAGAAAATGTAAGGATTACCAGTGTAAGCATATACTCCAATAGAGTTTTATACACAATGTCACGAATGTAAACGGTTTAGCAAGTAATTGCTAGTAAACAGTCGCGTCAAATGCTAGTTATTTGTACAATATACATAAATTAATGGTAAGAGTGCAGCTTTAGGATTTAGCTTTTAAGTGTGAGAAGAGGACACTGGCATTGTAAACTCGAGTCTTTTATTTACTTTGGATGAATAGAGAAGAGGACGTTGCAAACGTCAGTTTGTTGCTGATAAAGGACTTTAAACAAACGAGGTTTGCAAGAATTAACAACAATACATATTTATACAGAAAAAAAAAACAGTAATAAGAAAGTTAAAAAGCAGTATACACGTAAGATCGATCAAGAATGATATAATCATACAAAACTCTAGATACATTATAATAAACGATACGCGCGTACTCATATACATATGTTTCCAATGGCAGTCGTAATTGATTTTTGCCGTTTCACTTCGATAATTGTAGCGTTATTTGTATATTATATTGTTACATCTTCGGCGAAAGTTCATTAATCGTTTTCTGGCATTCCCAATTTTGTTTTTCAAATTCCTCATAATCATCCACTAGCTAGCAGGGCTGCTACTTTTAAAAGTTCTCTTTTGTTTTACATTTTCGACCCTCCCCCCCCCCCTTTTATTTACGTTACGAGATACATGGAACTTGATGCATAAATCTTAATTCCAGAATGCGAGCATTAGATACGAATGAATTATGTTGATAATAATATGGTAATATGAAGACGTGGAACAATGAATGATCTAAATTTGCGATACTTATTGACAACATACTGCAAAAAAGTAATCATCCTTCGAGGTATTTTGCAGGTTTCTATTCTTTGTTGTGACGCATGTAGGAAAACAAGTTGATCTTATAAAATTATTTTATGATATTTTATTGACCGTTTTGTATTATTTTATATGAAACGAAATATTACAATATATATGTATTCGAATGATACTGAAACGGTTTATTGTATACAATATGTCAACATAACGTCGGCTTACTAGGAAGCATGCGATAGTATAATTTTAGCATCGATTAAATTTTTAATATTTTACTTTTAATGGTGTCAATTTTCGATTATTTCATTCGCAATGTTACAGCTTATATTGGAAGTGTTCACGAATTAAAGGATGCAAGAACCATTATAAAAATATTTTTTGCGGATCACTTTCTTGAGGCAAGTTTCCGCTCGGCACCTGAAGGAAGCTCCAAACTTGTATTAATCGTCTTATTTTTAATTATACGAATCACGAATGAGAATGGAATATGGGAGTTACAGAAGGATTTGTTTTCCTAGATAGATTTCTTAGAGTTTTTGCATTTCTTTTTTCTTTTATATTTGCAATACGAAGATTCGCCGATAGACTTAAACAACTCGTGATGCGACATTCGTTCGAATTCAATACCGGACTCTTGAATAACGATACACTTTCGTTGTTAATAGTTTTACGTCGCCTTAAATGTATGGCGAGCATTGCTTGTGGCACTTTGGAAAGGCATAAACAAGTTTTTGGTTGAATTTAAATAAATGAGAAGTGACAGATGCAATTGTGTAAATTCGATCTGTAGACACGATCACTGATATAATCGCTAAATTATTAAAATCCTACGTTAAAGGAACATTTTACTTCGACTACCTCTCTCAATAAATTCAGAGAGCACATAACATAACTTAAGGGACATATGGAAATTCTGACATTTCGATGATCCTGTTGAACGGCAAAAATCAGTACACGCACTATAAACGTAGACAACTGTGTGATGACTCACACGTGCCCTCTTCCGAATTCACGTTAATCACGCGTTGTTCTCATTAGTCCGTCGATGAACTGCAATTTTTTACTTCTTTTCTTTTCTTACTTGTATATTTTGGTACGAGAAATTTCGCTTTTTGATAAGATTGTAGAGCGAGGAACTAACCAGAGAAGACATCGTCTTTTAAATCTTCCATTCGGCGAAAGCGAACGACAGAGGATTTAGAAGACCGACTTTTGGGCGCAACGCGGCCTTTTTCAACGCATCATCGAAACATTTTCTCATCTGACGATTGTTGATTTTAACGGAGCGATTATGTTTACATTACATATACGTAGCGAAACGATTCATTGATATCGTGGAATTTTTAACGAATTTAATAACAGTCGCCGCTTAAAGGGGAAAAAAACGATCGTTCAAAGAAATTTCTTGAAATATCGACAGCAGGAAATGTAAGGAAGCATGTTTAAACGCAGTTCAAGCAATTATCACGGTAAAGATCTTGAAGAATACTAAAGAGCGACCGGCGGTCGATTGGGGGGGAGGAGTGGCGACTAAAGAAACGGAACATAATGTCAGATAAGAAAAGAGATTGGAAAATTGTCCAATTAGAAAGTGGAATTCATAATTATACAGCAATGGATTGATTTCAAACGCGCCAATTAATTTGTCATATAAGAACTTTCTGCAGAGACTACGTTTTAACATATTTTCATATTTCTCCATTCGTAACGCATGCGTTTCTTATAGCTTTTGTACCCCGGGAAAATTTGTCCACTCAACAATTGTCGCAAAATGCAGAGTATTTATGCCAATT
Source organism: Andrena cerasifolii (assembly GCF_050908995.1). Lineage (NCBI taxonomy): Eukaryota > Metazoa > Arthropoda > Insecta > Hymenoptera > Andrenidae > Andrena > Andrena cerasifolii. Next base: position 2,077,898 of record NC_135118.1, read on the forward strand.
AGCAAACAACAGAGATGTATACATTTAAATAGTGTAAGAACCGATCGCGACCTGTGTTCCAATCAATTTACTTTTGTGTTGACATTTTTAATAAAGTGTGAAAATCTGTCGATGATACGTCACTAAAACATTCGTATGTATTTTTTATGATTTTAAAGGTACAGCAAGGGACTCCATCGGGGATATACTCTGAACAACTTGTCACTCTGAAATAATTTATGAAAGATTTCTTTACACAGCATCTTTAGTGTTCAAAACAGTTGGAAGCATTGAAATCATTTGTAAGTCAATGAACAAAAGATTATTATTTGTACGTATATTATGACTGGAATTCTTTGGAACACATCGTGGCCGGAGTAAAATAACATAAGTTTCCTAACGTCATGTGTAAAAACATTGTGTTCAGAAAATATACTATAATACGACTGATGTATGCCTGTTATATGAGATGCGAGCGTCTTTCGAGAATGAACGGTGAAAGAGGAGTCGTCATCCTCGGCGCCTCGTTTGACGATCGCATACGCTGACCGACATGAAAAATATAAGGAATGAATACAGAGAAACAAACTGAATTAAGAAAACCGATTTATTAAGATGAAAATACTTAACAAACCTCCATACAAGATGAAGAAGAAGTTGTATGTAACCTGTAAACATTTTCATATTATTATATTATATTATTATTGCTACTACTACTATTATGATTATTGTTATTATTATTAGCATTATTATTTTTATTATTATTCCTCCTACTATTACTTCTATTGTTATTTTACTATTATTAAGATTATAATTAATACTTTTATTATAATTATTACCATTATTCTTATTGGTATTACCACTACTACTACTACTACTACCACTACTACTACTACAACTACTACTACTACTACTACTATTACTATTACTACTACTACTACTACTGCTACTACTACTACTACAACTACTACTACTACTACTGCTGCTGCTGCTACTACTACTACTGCTACTACTACTACTACTACTACTACTACTACTACTACTACTACTGCTACTACTACCACCACCACCATCACTACTACTACTACCACCACCGCCGCCACCACTACCACTACTACTACTACTCCACACCACTACCACTACTATTACTACTACTACTACTACTACTACTACTACTACAACTACTACTACTACTACTACTACTACTACCACCACTACTTCTACTACTACAATTATTATTACTACTACTACTACTACTAATACTACTACTACTACTACTACTACTACTACTACTACTACTATTACTACTACTACTACAACTACTATTATTATTACTACAATTATAATTATTACGGTTATTATTATTTTTATTTTTATTTTTATTTTTATTATATATAATAATGTAATTGAAAATTTGAAACGATATTACATAAGGTTAATAATAAACAAACGCATCTTCATTTTTGTGGTTACATTTTTGTTAGCCTCCTGAAGTCCTACTTTGAACAAGCACTCAAAATGCTACTAAGCTTCGGTTGCATTTACGAAGAGAACTGTATTGATAATATATCGATTTGACATTTGTTACACATTTGTGAATGCATTTATTGTTTATGAAAACTGGCTACTGAAAATATTGTAAGTACTATAAATTAAATTTGATTACATTCTAGTGAAAACAGCCGTGTCCTACTTTCCTTATTCCATAGAACAGGGTTGACTACCTGGTGGCTCGCGGGCCACCGGGGGCACCTCCGTCTTGCTGCTACGCTGAACGGCCCCCTCCATACCTACCAGACTTTGGAGATCGCAGTCGAAAAGAGAAGGAAAGAAGGAGAAATCCACTGCGATCTTCAGAGTCTTGAAGGTATGAAGGGGGGGGGGGGGCTGTTCAGCGTAGCAGCAAAGCCGAGGAGCCCCCGGTAGCTCGCGAGCCACCAGTTAGTCAACCCTGCCATAAAACATTTTTGCAATGTTTTGTTTGATAGTTATTACTTCTTATTAGAAGGCATTGCTAACATAATTTACAGCATTTAATATTTCATAGTAGTTCAATTATTTTGCTTTTATTTCGTACTGTAATTTGTACAGAGAAAATATAACTGACGTGTACGGTACATATAACCACTTTCGAAATATGAAAACTATTTAAAAATTATTTTAATACAGAAAAACAGAATAAGTACAATGCAGCTTCAGGTGAATTTTTTATAAAAAAATTCTGAATTAGGTGCAATTTTGTGGCAGCACGTAGAGTTTGTTCGTATCGAATTTTCGCGCCACATAGGGTGCTTTGAAAGGTTTGCCGAGCAACATTTTCCTGAGCAAACTTATTAGGGAGGGGGAACACCTACAGCAGTGGTGGTAATGTGTGCGTGAGACACTACAATAGGAGATAAATCAACGCCACGAACTAAATCCACGGCCATCCAGCGTCGCCAAGAAATATGTTGCCGACGCTGGTTGGCTGTGGCGTCAGTCGCTCGGCGCTGGCGTCGGTTCGTCTCCCATCGTAGCTAGAACACTATTTGTATTTGTATTTGTATTTTTTGTTTTCCTGTGTGTTAGAAACAAACAGGATGGCGTTTCAAGCATGTCGCTTATATTGCCCAACGAACGATAGTCATTTTTCCTTTTTCCCTCCTCTCTCCTTCGGGTCCCAGCAGCAGCGACGCACCGGGAGACAGGTGATGGTCACCCATCTTTCCCCAGTACGCCGCCCCGTGATGTTTAAATTCGGTGATCTTACGGGAACCGGTGTTTCCATCACGGCCATGGCCGCTGGTAGCTAGAACACTAAAGAGGTGAGTATGCGCATCCGCCATATTGGATCCTCATGAGAGAGAAGATTATTGAGTACCCGCCTTTTTGGGTATTATCAGATTCACTTTATAAACAAAATATGCGTTGTTGATATTGATGCATAGTAGCACGACACACTATTAGAGTATTTTATTACATTTAAGTTTATATTTGGTTTATTAAGCGAATTTAATAATACTCAAAAAGGCACCCAGTAAACAAACTGACCGCAGTATGCCAGCAGATTGGCAACAAATTCCAGTAGATCCTGCGTCAGATTCAGGGCCTACTACGTCCGCATTTAAGGGGCCTAGGCAGTCGTTTTTAGTGAGAAAAAGACTCTGTTCTTAATTTATTTGTAAAAAAAAAAATGAAAGCAAATCCAAATGTATCCTTTTACAAAATTTGTAAGAAATATATATATATGCTTTAAAAATGGCGCTGCAGCCGGGTAAACATTTAAACGTTTTTCCGCCGTTTTGCCTTAATATCGAGAAAAAAATACTCGAGAAAAACGCATTTAAAGTTTTTGGGCAAAGGCGACGCTATAGGTTGCCGCTTAACGTTTTTAGCTGCCAAATCTACAATTTTGCGAATTTTACTATAAACTAACCGGCATTTTATTCAGAAAAGACAATACTTTCGGAAAATGCAATAAAAAATCGATTTTTCGACTGCCTAGTCCCCTTAACTATGGTTCTGCGGTCAGATCCTGATGTCAGGATCTGACAACAGATTGGCGGCAGATACCGAGCAGATCCTGCTGCCTATCTGCTCCCAAATCGCGTTGCACGGAATCTGATCGATTCCTGCCATTAAATTGTATCAGCAGACCCTTCCGCCAAGTTGCTCGCAGGTTAAGGCAGCACAATCTGTTGGCTTTCTGCTGTCAGTCTGCTTTCATCATCGAATATAACAAATCCTGTATCAAATCTCTAGTTTTTCTGTCACAAACATTTGTACTCAGACGTTGCGCAAAATCTGCAAAACGGACGTGGCTGACTGGGTTATGGCCTCCAGGACCTCGCTCGTCGCCCTCCTTCTGTGTTTTGCCACATATCTGTTGAATATTAGCTGACACCTATTATCTATATCCATTATTCCCGCCTCTACCATCATAACATGTATAGGGGTTGACATCCGATATCCCATGGCTGCCCTTATACCTGCATTCTGGAGTTTCCTCATCATTTTCATTAAATTACCATTATCCGTGTGGCAAATGGATATTCTGTATTCCATGAGTGATATTATTAAGGTTTTAGGACTTCCGTTTCCGGTCGACTTGTGTGTCAGTTGCGTGCGAGTGAATAGTGATAGCGGGTGAAGGAAAGTGTGGTAAGGTCATAAACATATATAGACGGAGCAGAAGCTGGGACTATCGGCGAGAGGAACGGTAGGTTTGGAGGGGAAAAGGCAGAAGTCAGATACAGGCACGTCGGCCCGACGTCGGGTTAGCTTCGGAAGCATTCGGCATGCATATCCACTGCGTTACCCGATTTGCCTGTATCGCTCCCCTTACCGCGAATCTTACACCCCCCTCAGCTTACGCTCCGTCTATATATGTCTATGGGTAAGGTAGTGAAAGAGAGTGGAGAGGGTGTGTGTGGAAGGTGAGGGGGAGGAGTAGTAGCGAGAGGGTGGAGGGGTTGCAGGACAGATATTTGAGATGGGTGCTGGGGGTGGTGTGGTGTGCGCCGGGGTATATGGTTAAGGAGTTGCAGCGGGAAATGTTGAAGGGAAGGGCGGGGATGAGGGCGTGCGAGTATGAGTGGAAGTTGCAGGAGGGGCAAGGTGGGGTTGGCAAGGATGTGTTGGGAGGAGATACAGGGGCGGGCGAGGAGAGGGGTGGCTCTGGGGAGGTGGGAAGAGGAAAGGAAAGGGTTTTATGAGGAAAGGGGATAGACAATAGAGGAGGTGGAAAGGATGAGGGGCGGAGGGGGGAGGAGCTGGTAAGTAGGGAAAGGAAGTTGCAGGAGGGGGAAAGATGGGAAAGGATTAGGGAATCAAGGTACAACAGATGGTATGGGTCGGTAAAGGTGGAGGTGCCGGGATACTTAAAGAAGGGATGGTGGGAAAGCAGATGGAAAAGGGTGGTTAGGTTTAGGTTGGGGAGTGAGATGAGGGGGAGGAAGATGCTGGGAGGAGGAGGAGAAAAGGAGATGCAGGGTATGCGGTTGGGGGGAGGAGACATGGGAACATGTGTGGGAGGAGTGTACGGGTTGGGAGGAGGGAAGGGGTTGGCAGGATGTGGTGGGGGAGGTGATGGGAGACGAGAGAGAGGGGGGAGAGTGGATGAGGAGGGTGGAGGAGTGGAGAGGGGAATGAGGTGGAGGTGAATGGGTAAGGAATGGGAGTGATAGGCGGCGAGCGGAAGCGGGGGGGTCAAGCAGCGGGAAGAGAGCGCGGGGTGAGCGGATGAGGCGGTGGCGAGCGAGCGGGCGAATTAGTATGTAAGAGTAGGATAAGTAGGATAAGTAGTTTTTTGTATAAGCGAGATAAGTGAAGAGAGGAAATGTAAAGATTGTAATCCCAAAGGGGACACAATAAAGTCAATATATATATATGTATTAAGATTTTAAATAGAACGATCATAGTCTCCGGATTGACCCCTTTCCTCACGTATCCTATATATCTTAACATGTTCAGTTTCTTCCTTGTCTTCTGTAGTATATATTCTATGTGTTTTTCGAAACGAAGTCTCCTGTCCAGTGTTACCCCTAAGAATCTCGTACTCTCTTCTTCCGTAATCGTCCTGTTTTTTATCTCCAATGTTACCTTTTGTCTTCTAATTGTACTGTACTTCTAAATGAAGTTAATTATCTTAGTCTTCTCCTCCGCTATGTCCAGCTTTACTTTTCTGAGATTCTCGTCTAGCTTATCCCCCGTTTTTTTTTTCATTCTTTCTTCATTTATTCGAGTTACATTACTCGATGTGTAAAATACTATGTCATCTGCATATTGTAGTATTCTGATGTGCTCCCCTTTAATATTTTTGGTCACATCCGCAGTATATATATTCTACAGTATTGGGCTGAGTAACGCCCCTTTTGGTAATCCTTTCTTCTGTGTTCCCTCTACCGAATCCCCATAGCTTTTTACGCATTTCATCTCTCTGTTGCTGATCAATGGGCTCATGTATTTGACTATTTTCTTCAGACATCTTTTTTTATCTAGTTTTTGAATCAGTATCCTATGATCTACATTGTCGTTCGCACCCTTCACATCTGCAAACGCTGCCAGTGTTTCCCTCCTATTCTTGAATCCCTTCCTTATATCCGATGTAAGTATCGTTAAGTTGTCCATCGTTGATCTTCCCTGTGTGAAACCATTCTGTCCCTCACCCATGAAAACCTGTGTCACTGGGTCTCTGAACCGATCCTGGCCATCGACGGACGAGCCCAGTGCACAGCTGGTTCCAGGTATACGATACTACCCAAAGTTAAGGGTCGCAATGTCAAGTGTGTCCAGGTTAATGTACCGAACATTCACTTCACTGCACGGCAGTGATGCCAGAATCGTGGGTTTTCGCCAACGGGCGCTACCCCCATTATACGACCAAGCGTACCCCCTCCTAGCGCCTGAGCAGAGGCACAATTTTCTTAAATAATCGACGGGCAAATAAGCAGATACAGTTGTAGCGGTTGTTTGTTACTTCGCCTCCATATTGGAGATGCGACTTTTCCGTACCTTTGTGTACCCTTGGGTTTTCCCCCGTGGGCCTGGGTGAGTCAGGCTATGGCCACGTAGGCATCTGGCAGCCAGGCTCGCCCAGGTCTGGGTTTTTCCAGCGCGGGGACGCGCTTTTCGCGCCAAAATTTGCCGCGCGTTTTCGGCGTCGCTTGAGGGACGCGTCCCTCTGAGAGGGCTGTATAAATAGCCTCCAGAGGTGACGCGCGCCCTCACTCACTCTGTGGAACTGTCCTTAGTGGCATCGACTCGCGCCGTTTAGAATAAATTGTTACTACACTGATTCGCAGTGCATCACCTTTTCTCGCGTATTAAAAGGAGTGTGGTGAAAGAGACTGTAGTCGTCATTATTCCATTCACCCCTCACAGTATTCCTCGGATTATGGAGGACCGGGAAATATGCGGGACCGGGAAATTCTCCATGATCCGAGGCAGTGGTTAGCACTAAATAGATTCACCTTTGGCAGGGCCCTCGCCCGAACCATCTGACCAGAAGACTGAGCGACGTAAACCGGGAGTGCGTGACAGCGCACCAGCGGGTGACCCCCGATCGACAGCAACTTGAGTTATCCAGTATAGGATATATGAAAATTTTCATATTTTTCATTACAGCTTGATCAGAGTATTGCCGATGGATTGGTGAGTTCATGTCGACGATAATAAGGCCAAACACGAAGCAATTCGGTCTATTTTTTTCTGTACTGGTATTTTACCTGGTCCAACGGTTTTATTGCTTTCAGCAGTGAATGGGTGGCCTACCCGAGACCGCAAGTCCTCGCTCGCAGCGAGGAAGCAAAACTGTGGTGTGGGTAGGTCTTTCCGGATAATCCGGGGCCAGAAGCATTTCAATAATCCGAGGAAGAGTGTATGTATGAACCTGATTAACACGACAAGAGTGTCATTGACCAAGAACGGGTTAGTAAAACTCTTCTATAGGTATAATTGATATTATTGAGACTGGTACGACACCTGTCGATATTGTTTTCAAACCTCATTACAGTAATCCGGGATGCGAGTGGTAGGCCGACCGTAAAGCGGAGCGGGCGACTCGCTTACCTGAGACGGAAATCACCGATTCTTTTAGCTGTTCGTTGTGGGGTGAATTTTAAAGTGTCCATTCTAGAAAGGAGCTTATTTTGTAAGTAGCATTTCAAAGATTTATTTCTCTTTATGTATAAAAAAAGGCAGAAGAGCAACATCGTACATTAGCCATCTGCGAAAATGCTTTGTAAATTAACAGTTTTCAAGTTTTTATTCTACTGAGAATATAGAAAGAGAAATTAGAGAATAATTAATGAAAAAAGTAGAAACCTTCGCATCGGGTTTTGAACCTCGGTGAAATGAATTCTCGGCGGAGAGCGCCGGGCCAGGCAGCGCGTACGCCACACGGATAGAGGGACGGGTATGCTTGTTTGGTGTGGTACAGGCGCTAGGAGGGGGTACGCTTGGTCGTAGAATGGGGGTACGCTTGGTCATAGAATGGGGGTAGCGCCCGTGGGCGAAAACCCACGGTTCTGGCATCACTCCTGCACGGTTACTAACACTGATCACTTAATTTATTTTTCATAGAACGTGTTGTTCCTACATTTTAAAAATTGGTGGCCCTGAAAGGGGCCGATTATTATCAATTCAAGAACTGCTCCACGTGGCCACTGCCATTGTCGATACATGCTTCAGCGCGGAGAATCAGTTGCCTTTGGACGCCCTGTAAAGGTGCGTCTCCACCAGCGTTCGCGAACTGTTCACGAACAGTATGGGAATTGAATTTCCTGTTCGCGAACTGTTCGTTGGTGAGGACGCACCTTTACACGAGCAATGGTTATAAGAAGTTTGCGAACAACTTGCGAGCATTGTTTGCGAACAGTGTTCGCGAACTGTTCGCTGGTGAGGACCCACCTTAATGTTTGCGGCGTTATGTTCGCCACCGCTGCGTGAATCAGCGCAACTGCTTCTTCAGGGGTATCCACCGGCTGACGATACACCTCATTCTGAAATGATTGTTGTACAACAAATGCAAAACGTAAGTAAAAAAAGAATGCCTACAACAATAATAAGTAAAGAGTAACAGCAATAGTCAGATTACCTTCAGGTAGCCCCAGAAGAAAAAATCCAGCGGATTCATATCCGGTGACCGTGCGGGCCACGCAACAGGATCGCCGCGGCCCATCCACCTGTCCTGAAAGGTTTCACCTAAATAAGCGTGGACATTCAAGGCGTAATGTGGCCCAGCTCCGTCCTGCTGGTAGTACATATTCTGTCGGATCTGATATGGAATATCGTCCATCAGATCCGGCAGACCATGTTCTAAAAAATCTTTATACGTTGGACCGTCCAGCCTGTCTGGAAGATCTAGACTGTTTCACAGCCGACGGTATTAGTATTGGTTGGGGTTAGATTAGCTCGCGGACGCGTAAAGCATGGCAGCGAACCGATGTGGGTATGTGTTAAACTCGGTAATTCTAATGTTAAGTTATGTTTTTTGCGAATATCTCGTAAACCAAAGCCGACCACCAAAAAGTTTAAACGGACATGTTCAGAATAATTGTGACCTTGACCACAATAGCGATATTGACCCCATCGCGCGATACTTGTAACCGCAGTCTCATTTTGAACATCCCCAAAGTCACATCGGTTCGCTACCATGTTTTACGCGCCCGCAAGCGAAGGCGCGCCCCCGCCCTCATCTAGCCCCAACCAATACTAATACCATCGGCTGTGAAACAATCGACGGCGACGAGAAGATGGTTGTGAAATCTTGCTATGCGCTATCCTGATGTGCACTAAAAAAATGTGCGTTAAATTGCATGTGTTCTAAATTGTATGTGCACTATATTCTGTGTCTTAAATCGCATGTGTCCAACATTGCATGTGTCCTAAATCGCATGTGTTCTAAACTGTATGTGCACTATTCTGATGTGTGCTGAATTGCATGTGTAATATTGTACTGTGTAGTTTTGATATGGAACCGATTCCACCACACTAAAAGGGATATTGCATCCAAAAATGAAATTTGATAATAATTTATCAATTTCATTTTTTCTGAAATAGATATTTTTATTTACATAATTTGTAGTTCAAATACATTTTATTTATTATCGTACATATATTTCTAATTACCTTAGCTCTCACGATTCATTTTTTATTAATTATTATCTAAACAATTTCAAAACAATAATTAACACCACGCTTTTGAATACTTACTTGGGGTTAGCAAAGTGGCGATTACATATAGTTTTCGACGTAATCGACGTATTTTACAGTACTCTACAGTATTCGCATGCAACCAACAAGCGAGTCAGAAAGAACTATATTTTTCCAACACTTTAATTGTTGAAACCTTGAAATAATGAATATTTCTATTTATTACAGTCGCGACAAATGACACGTATGAAATGGGCTTAAAAACGATATACTATACATACAGTTGCGACTCGGTGAAAAATACCGACCCACCACTGACGGTGGGACGCCGATCTTTCCCCCACCACTCGCGCCCGGTGCGACCCGCCGCTACCGAGCCCGGCCGAGAGGTGGTTCCCCCTCCCTGAACACCGTCCGTGCACCGGCGAGCGTTCCCATGCGGCACGCAGAACGTGAGATCACGTGAGATCGAGAGAACCATTTTTTAACACGCATTCATGTGCTGGGATCTCGTCAAACTCTTGCAGTTATTTTGTATTCAGACGACTGTGTCTGATCTTCGGCCTCACCATCGTCCATATCTGTGAAGATGGTGTTTGTTCAGTAAAGACATTTCAACCACCAAGAGTTATACAGTTATTATCCAGTCAAGTAATATAGTTCATGCGACAGTGGGGCTGCTAGGGAGAAAATGTCTCTTCCTTTGGCTAAATCTCTACATGCACCCGCGCTGGCGAAGTTCGCACGGCTCCGCATATAGGCCAGCGCGGCGGGCCCGTCAGGCAGAGTCTACCACGAGCGGCACAGGCGAACGGACAGACCTCTTCCAGCGATCTCTTGTACATAACAAGGTGTATCACTGTGTATTTTTGGGTCCCATAACCTCCACGGCTCCTAGAGGAACGCGAGCTCGCCTACCTCTAGACGCACGTCGATACCCTCTGTCAATCTTAGGGACAGGCACCACATGCCCCGAAGGACATCCCATAGTCTCCGTATCTCCCGCGGGTTTAACCCACTGGGCGATTGGACTCAAGGCTTCCCGGTTAGGACCATTGGTGGAGACCACAGCCAGGGCACCAGAACGACCACTACCACCCACTCCTGTATCTACCACCGACTCGCTCAGAACTCCGCGCCGCGACCGCGCCCACGACACGCCACCGGTGGCGTGCTAGATTAAGCCGTAGGCAAAGGTTTAGGTTAGATCGAAGCACCTCTGTTGGCCAGCACAGACCTGGCCGGGCTCTTTTGTATATTAGAATAAATACATCCCGTTTAAACAGTTCTCCTTGACTCATTCATTCGGCCGCCCGGGACCCCCGTCCGATAAGTAACCTCGCCGGGAAACGGTTACAGTTGTTGTTGTTGGCGTTTATTGGGAAACGCCCCTTGCCTCGCTCGTACGGGGCATCCGTGGTTTAACGGTAGACTTTTAAATTGCTGTGCTGAGTCCCTCACACCGCATGTTGTTGTTGATCCGGACGCTACTCAGCCGGTACCATCGCAGTCGTCCTTACCATCCATGGGTGAGCTTAAGGAAATTTTTAAGGAATTTTTGAAGGTGGAGTTTGCCATATCTCGTCAGGAACTGTGTTCCTATTTCAAAACGGAGCTCATAGACGTCTGGAGCAGCATTGATGCTTTATCTGAACGTGTCCGTGTGTCGGAGACTGATAGGACGTTAATGTCTGGCCCGACGGCGCCCGGCTCCCTGGTCCATGATCCGGACGATTTAGTTGGTGAAATCACGGAAAGGCAGGTTAGAGCGAGCAACCTTATAATATTTAGCTTGCCGGAGCCAGAAATTCCTTCGGGAGGGAACTCTGGGGCTGCTGACTGCGTGGAAGCGTTGGCCATTCTCAGTGGAATCTACCCGGGGGTAACGGAAGTGCGGAGGGCCCATCGCCTCGGGACACCTAAGGGGTCAGCATGCAGACCTTTATGTGTTCGCCTAGATTCGCCGGAAGTAGCCAAACAAGTTCTTCGGAACAAGCACCGCTATAAGGGGCCATGTAAGATCTCGGAAGATAGGACGATGTGGCAAAGACAGTCTCTGGATCGGCTGAGGGGGAAGTTGCGGAATCTCCACGAGAGGGGAGAAAAGAACATGACCATCTGTTATATTAATGGAGCCCCCAAGAATGTTCCTGCCAGGCAACAGCGTGACCCTGTGCCAAAAAAAAACTGAGGAACCCTTTAGTTTATTTCCAAAATGTTCGTGGCATGCGCACTAAATTAGCTACTTTATCAAAATCGCTGCTCGCTACCGCTGTTATGTATGATATCATAATTTTTGTCGAGACCTGGCTGCACTCCTCGATATCTTCGCTTGAGCTCAGGTTGGATAATTACACTGTGTTTAGGTGTGATAGATCCTGCATCACGAGTTGCCTCTCCAGGGGTGGTGGAGTTCTGATAGCTGTTAGGAATACGTTACAGTGCTGTCAAGTTAGTCCTACCTGTGCTACGCTTGAGCAGGCTATTGTTGGGGTTCATCTAGGTAGAAATAAATACCTGTTGTTATGCGCTATTTACCTCCCACCTGCGTCATTGCCGTCCCTGTATGCAGAGCACGTGGATTGCGTTACTGAGTTAAATAACACGTACAGTGATGATACTTTTTCTATTTTTGGGGATTATAATCTCCCGCATGCTATTTGGTTTAATGATAATGGTCTATCGTGTTTTAAGAAGTCGGGGGTCCTGTCTTCCGAATCTATGGCCATCGATCTTCTGCTAGGTGGTTGTAACTACTGTAATCTCGTGCAAGTTAACAATATTTTTAATGAGTTCGATGGCATGCTTGATCTCATCTTTATCAGCGCTTGTGATGTATCGGTCGATCTTGTCATTGACGCATTAATTGTACCCCATGTGTACCACCCACCGTTTTATATTAGTTACAGCGCACTTTTCTCCTCACTTGACCTTTCGGGCGACATCATGGAATATTATGATTATAGGCGGGGAGATTATCGCGGTGTATTAACGTACTTGAACAGTGTCGATTGGGATTCGGAGACCGGTGGTTCCGACCTGGATGTTGCTCTGGAAAGACTATATGATCATATTAGATATGTCACTAGCGTTTTTGTGCCTGTTCGGACTGTGGTATGTTCCACATACCCGCGGTGGTTTTCACCAAGATTTAAACGCCTGATTCGGGAGAAGAAGAGAGCGCATAGTGTGTATAAGAAATCGAACGCACAGTGTGATTATTTCGACTTTTCCTCCCTGAGATCATTGTGTAAACAAGCTATGGATGCAGACTACCGGGCGTTTATTCATCGTGTTGAGAACTCTGTGTCAAATAATGCAAAGAGTTTCTGGAATCATGTGAATGCTAAGCGTGGTTGTCCTGGTGTCCTTAGAAACATGCACCTAGGCCACGCTACTGCATCGACGCACTCAGCGGGCGCTGACTTGTTTGCGTCTTTCTTTGGGTCTGTATATGCCCCGGTGCCAGCTGGGGCGCCTGCTTTAAATCCGGTGTTGACATCGGCCGGTGACGTAAATATACACGAGCTGAACATTTCGATCAATGAGATCTACTCCAAGCTTAACTCGCTTGACGTGAGCAAAGGTCCGGGATTTGATGGGGTACCTCCTCTCTTTCTTAAAGAGTGTTGTTTTATCCTTGCGAGGCCCCTCTGGCATATCTTCAATTCTTCGCTAGGTGGTGGGTGTTTTCCAGGACTCTAGAAAACCAGTATTGTCACCCCAGTTTATAAGGCTGGAGATCGCGCTGATGTCAGAAATTATAGACCTATTTGCAAGCTTTCAACCCTGCCGAAATTGTTTGAAGAGATTGAAACTGACATACTTTTGCCGTCTCTAGTCAATATTATCTGCGACGAACAGCATGGATTTGTTCCGCGGCGATCTACCACAACCAATTTGGCAGTGTATCATAGGGCGGTCTCTGATGCACTTGATCTAAGTATGCAAGTTGATACGGTTTATACGGACTTTCGAAAGGCATTTGACTCGGTGGATCATCAGATCCTTGTTGGTAAATTGACCACATACGGCTTTAGTGGTCCGTTCCTGTCCTGGATTGGGAGCTACCTAACTGGACGTACTCAGTTCATTAGGGTGGATAACCATCTGTCCAATCCTGTCTCAGTCGGCTCTGGAGTACCCCAGGGGTCGCATCTAGGTCCTTTGCTCTTCATCCTCGTCATCAATGACCTTAAGGAGGTATTTAGGAATAGCAGATTTTAAATGTATGCGGATGACTTAAAAACCTTCCATACCATTGGGAATCAACGTGACGTACACCTGTTGCAGGATGACCTAATGATGTTCGAGCGGTGGTGTTGCGCCAATAGGATGGGGTTGAACGTTGCTAAGTGTGTCCTCGTGAGGGCTCATAGGTCCGGAAGTGGTATAACTTCGTCTTATACTCTATGTGATGCTGCCTTAGTAGAAGTAGCGGATCTTATGGACCTAGGCGTTACAATTTCGGCGGGGCTTGACTTCCGCAAGCATTATCTGAACATTACGTGTAAGGCAATGCGAATCCTGAGCTTTGTAGCCAGATATGCGAAACATTTCAGAAGGCTTAAGTCATGGAAGCTATCGTATGTTGCTCTCGTTAGACCTCAGCTGGAATATGCTTCTCTCATCTGGAACCCCAGACATAAGCACTATATCAGTCTGATCGAGAGGGTGCAGCATAAGTTCTTGAGGATTGCCTCTAGGGTTCTGGGAACGCCGATGCACTTTAGTGACCACGATTATGGCCCGACCTTACAACTACTAGGTATTGCCACCCTTAGTGATAGGAGACAGTCCTCGGACCTAATCTTCCTCTTTAAGGTCATTCACGGCCATGTGAATTGTACGGAGCTTGTGGCGGCACTGCGGTTCCGTGCTCCTGAACGAGTTTTGCGACCCAGGCCCCTTTTTGAGTGCAGGGAACCAGGTTACCGTAATTACACGGCTTGCCCCTTAAGTAGAGCTATGAGTTGGGCTAACCAATGTTTTCCTGACATTGATTTGTTTTGTGTCTCCCTTAGTGGCCTCCGATTACTTTTGTTTGAGCGTTCGTCATTGAATAGGTCGCTTGACCTGATGCGTTAATATTAAGTACTCACACTGATTATGTATTTTATTTTATTTTACTTTACTTTACTTTATTTTAATTTATTTTGTAAAGCTTACATTTATATTTTGCTTCATGCTTTGTATCTTTTGCATTCTAAAGGGTTACCCGTTAATAATAATAATGATAATAATAATAATAATAATAATAATAATAATAATAATAATAATAATAAAATAACCATCGTTGTCGGATGCGCAAGATGAGTGGTTTCAGCTACGTTTGTACATTTTGATATGCACTAGGTACGATTATACTGATCGACTGATCGGAGAAACAATTGACGCGAACGATACTTGTTACTACTCGAGCGTACGTGGTGTAATGAAGCCGACAAGACTGGCCAACGTCGCTTTATATAGATTCACGTACACGTACACGTCAATGTGTGGATGCATATTGCATCAGTGATGGTGATGAACATGGTTGTGTTGTGACGCAAACATGTGTGTGCCACAGAAGAACCAGAGAGAGTACGCGGCAAATTCAAATAGCGTGCGCGGCAAATTCAAAAGGGTGTGCGTGCCATAGAAGAGCCAGAGACATGCTTACGCGAATGCAACGTCGAATTCATGTCTTCATTGCACTTGCGCTGTATCGGTCCCACGATTTAAATATAAACACTCGGCAGTAAGAGCGTGCACGTATGCGCCAAAACGCGTTCAATCCTGATCAATATAAACACACGGCTTCGCGCGGTGAAATGTCGTGTTTACTCCATGGGCTGCCGCGGCGATTGACTTACAGCCTCCTCGATCATTAAAATACTCGGAACTCTACCCGGAATAATTATCGCTATATGTTTCCATCATTGCAGGTGCTCTGTATTGGTCCCAGAATTCAAATATAAACACGCGGCATGAAGCGCATGCACGTAAGCGCCAAAACGCTCTTTATCTTTCTCAGAAATCATGGACCACCCTCTTTCTCAGAAATTAGAGACCACCCTCTTCCGTATATCGAAGACACGAATTTCCACGAATCGGTCGCGGTCGCGCCTGCGCACCGATCCTCGCACACGTACGGAGATTGCGCGGCGGCGACGCGTGCCTAAAGTACCGTAGACATCCAACAGGCGACGCCAATATGAAATGTATGAGAAATCTAGGGAATTTACCGACGCGGGCCCAAAGTACCTTAAACATCCAATAGGTGGCGCCAATGCGAAATGCGCGCGACGCCATTTTGAAATTCTGAAATCCCCCTCACCAACGAACTCGGTCGATGCCATTTTTAAATCCCCCTCCCTTGTAACGTCATCCCCCCTCACCAGCGAATTCGGTACCCCACTCCTCACCTCACTCCTCGCCCTAGGGCTCAGAATCGACATAGCCTATTTACTGTGGGTGTTACAAGGGCTGTGGAAAGACCCCAAATATAAAATTTTAGCTTCGGAAATTAATGCGTTCAAAAGATACAGGGGTAATTGTGCATAAAAGTGTAGGACTTTTTTAATTATCATCTTTGTTGCAGGCTGTCGATGGTCCAAGGATGGAATTTTTAGCATATTTCAAAAATCGGCATCGCTTTTTAATTTCATCTTTATCATAATATTCAAAAGGATTTTACACGTCACGAATATATCCTCCAATAACACTATTGTCGGCTACATTATTAGCATCATCAATGTCGCTAATATCAATATTAATATCGATGTATATAATGTGTATCAATTATGTACACAATAAATTATAATTCAATGGAGTCTCTACTATTGGCAAAAGTAGCTAAATTGGGCAGTGTATAGTGGTTATGCAAGTAAATTTTCAAAATGGGCAAATGCAATGAAACATGGTTTATATAGAATTATTAAAGATTTAACAAAAATTAAGATTTCTTATTTCATAGATATCTTTCCTACAATCTCTTACCAATGATGATGCGAGTATGAACTAATATTCATGAATTTTGGGTAAATCCAACTGACTTAGACTTAGGTGGATTCCCAAGGTAACGTCTCTAAGAGTGAGATATATTTATATGTATTGTAAGATTAATAAATTTATTTTAGTATTTAATGAATTCAATTTCATTTAATGAGAAATGCATACCTACATCTCTTTTATTCATACCAATAAAGCAAACGACAAAACTGTTTAAAAATATTTTAAATTCACGTTTTGCGAACTTCATTAATCATTACTTCAGTTGATTTCATATTACATTTATATATTTATTTCACTATTCTCATGAATATCATTTGCTCTGATTAACTTTTTTGAATTTCAACCATCATACAAGCAATTCGTATTATATGATTATACTACATTATGTACATAATATAATAATTCCTACATTATATTACACTATTCTTTTAGTCTATTATAAGCCACATTTTTCAAATTTCGCGCTATTTCCTTTAATACATCGATCGAACGGTGGAGGCGCTAGCATCTAAAATCACCTTCAATTCGTTTCAACCGGTATACGGCCGGCTTATGGGAATTTTGTATACATAGTATGTATATATCAGTGAGGGAAACAGAATCGTCTTCTAGAAGATGATCTTAAGCATTTGCTCAAGACGCGACTGTGAATTCCGCTCTAGAACCATCGCCGGACTGCAAGATTACGCAACAGCGTTGATTGGTTCGACGCCACGGCGTCATCGCGCGCAGGCGTGGCGTTTCCCCACCGCTAAATTGGCAAAGGAATCTACCACCGCGGGAACGTTGGCGCTAGTGTAACATAACAAATATGGACGACGCAAGTATACCTTTTACCACGGTGTAATAAACAGGTGTTCCTACTTCTTTTCAGAATGTGTGACTTTTTCATCCTAGTTCTTCTGGCGGCCACTAGATTGGCGCTCATGCAGAAAAGGCTGACTTTTTGCGCATAATACTACTAAAAGCTCTACCAAAGAGGAGATATAATAAGAGGCGTCACTCCGGGCGGAACCTTTGAAGTCCTTACTTGACCTTGGCATTTAAATTGGTTGTCTATTCGAGCGGGATATTCAAATCGACTAAATGTACCTTACCGCAATTTGCTGATTATTGCCGAAGTTTACCGTGCTTTACCGATCATTGCCGAATGGGCATTTAAATTGGTTGTCTAGTGATTTCCCTAGTTTATGTCTGTCCTTGTCGAGTGACGCCTCTTATTATATCTCTTCTTTGGCTCTACTACTGCAATCACATAAATGCATGCGTACATGGATTTCTCATCATGACGCCTCTCGCGACGACCAGAAGAACCAAACAGAAATCGGCACACTAAATCACTGGGGTAAAGGTGCTGAGTCGGAACACCTGTCTATTACACCGTGCCTTTTACTATATGTTTATATGGATCTAGTAGTATAAAAGTTTATTTCAAAGTTATTTCTGACTTTGAATTGACACTTTTATGAAAACTTAAATTGAGATCATTATTCATTGTAGCGTTACAATTTGTTACACAACATTTATTTCTACATACAGTTCGTCGATACTGTGGAAATTGGTAGACCGCAATAAATTGTATAAATGCGTCGGCCATTACTACTAGTTCGCGTACCGACCGCTAGTATCGCATACTAATGTTTTACTCCGAATAGCCTACACTCTTACAGCGTACGTTATTTCCGCCCAGGGATGGTGGTAATGTGCGCATGAGACGCCACGATTCGAGACTAACCGACGCTAGCGTCAAGCGAGTGACACCGCGGCCAACCAGCGTCGACAACATATTTCTCGGTGACGCTGGTTGGCCGTGGTGTCGGTTCGCGTTGGCGCCACTTGGCTGGCTTGGCGCTAGCGTCAGTTCACGCACACCTTACCACCGCTCCTGTAGGTGCTTCCCCCTCCATCATTGGAGCCGACTCCTTCCGAACACTGGTGGTGCTAGAAAACGGAACGGAACGGTGAGAAGTTGCGCCAGAAACGGCATTGCACGCTTGTGCATGAAGGTGGCGCGTAGGCGCTTCCGTATAAACCCGCCGATCCCTGTTTCCGCCCCACGCTGCCCCTACTAGCGGTAGTTGGAACGATATTTTTGAGCCCGGTGAAAATACATACCTATACTCGGTTGGAAGGTAAGTTTGCAAACATTTTTTGCAATAACAAACGTCTTAATCGTTTTAAGTAACAGGTCGCATGTGAATATTTTACATATACGTACACATGTTGGATAGAATGCCGCATTTCCTTGATTAATAAATGATCAAACAGTATGTAAGGTTAGGTTACTTCAAAAATTCAAGTGACATAAATTTTTCGATACTGAAAATTCTTTATTTTCAATTATAGATGCATTTTTATTGAGATGACTATTTTTTATAAAGAAATACCTTAGGAAATGGAGCACGAACCAATGGATGATGTTAACGAGGATGTAGAGGAGGATAGTAATGATAACGATGAAGAGGATTCTATGGATAGTGATAATGCAGATGAAAAGGGAGACCAAAATAGTGAATCCAAAGTGTATCTTCCTGGAAAACCCTTAAACAGTGGAGAAGAACTTGTTGTTGACAAAACAGCGTATCGCATGTTACATCATGCACAATCTGGTGCACCTTGCCTTAGTTTTGATATAATTTTAGATGACTTAGGTAACAATAGAGAAGATTATCCTTTGAGTATGTACCTTGTTGCTGGGACACAAGCTGCTAAAGCACACGTTAATAACATCCTTGTGATGAAAATGAAGAATCTCTGTAGTATAAAAGATGATTCTGAAGATGAGTCTGATGACGACGAATCGGACAGTGAAGATAATAAAAATACTCCAGTAATGACTGTTGCGCCTATAAAGCATCAGGGCTGCGTTAATAGACTAAGGCAAATATTTATACAGTTGTTTCAAGTAATTTTATTAGTTTTACATTGCTCTTATAAGTAGTTTATGCAGATGTTTATGCACGTAATATATGCAGAAAGCATATGCAGCTATGTACGTAAAATATGTCATGTCTGTTTTTATCGAATTTGTTACGGGTAGTCCAACAGTTGCCAATTTCTTTATTGTGGCTGGAAGAATTTGTAAATCTGCGTCAAGGAGATCTTCCGGTCTAAAAGTCGATTTTTTTTATTTCATTTTTCGAATGTTCAACCTTTTAGATAATCTTTAAGATTTTTTTGATATTCGTAAAATTCCCGAATATGAGTAGCGCCAAATGCATGGGTAACACCCAGCCACTCGGCACTCATGTAAAACTTTAAACGCATTTTTCTCGAAACAGTGTTCTCAAAACGGTGGGACCTGTATTTCCAAAAGTTATTATCCGATTCGATTGAAACTTTTTTTATTTTGAAGAATATACTTCTGGCTAGGGGGGAAACCAGAAAAAAATACAAACAATGAAAATTGTAATTTTCAAAGGCGTTGAAAGGATGAAAACTATAGGGAAAAAGTGATTTCAAACTTCGTCTCGTTATTTTCTAAAAAAATGTCATTTTTGTAATTTCTTCTGGTTTCCCCCTAGCCAGAAGTATATTCTTCAAAGTAAAAAAAGTTTCAGTCGAATCGGATAATAACTTTTAGAGATACAGGTCCCACCGATTTGGATCAATTTTTTGACGCTATGACTTTAACGACTCCCCAGTGCCGTTTGCAATGATTAATTATAAAACAGAAAATATATTTCTATAATTTAACACATCCTTAATACAATGCAAAAAGCCCCATTAAATTATATATAGTAGTTTTCCTTTAATTAATTCCCAAATATCACCTATTTTTTGGGCTCTAGACCGGAAGGTCCCCTTAATAAATATTAAATTCTTAGCAACTTGTATCTGTTGGAAAACATTCGGAGGAGTTGCAATTGCAACGACATTATTTCCATTAAAAGTTTCAACTGCCTATTTGCAGAAATAAAGTAAAGAGTGAAAATTAATAATTTTACTATTTTCGGGTGTTAAGAGGAAAAACTGGCCGAACCTCTTTAATTTTATCGAAATTGTTTATGTATATCAGGCGATTGTAATGAATGAATAATTATTCTCTACTAATGGCTTATTCCATCGCATGATACCACATTGATACTTATCACTAATATCACGTAACGGCTCAATACTTCATCTACGATCGCAACCAAATACAGTGAGATAGATATAAAAAAATATGTAACATATGCATTTGCGTAAACATCCGCTACTTATAAGCAATTGTAAATTATAAGTAGAGAATCATTGATTTAACATGTACCATGTGTAATACATAAATGAATTAAGCATGGACATTGTTAATGGCAAATAATGTTAGTGGTAGATCTATTTATTATTATTAATTAAAATTATGTTTTTACATTTCAACAGATACACAAAAGTTGCTGACGCAACTCTAGCAGCAAGTTGGAGTGAATTGGGTCGTGTACATATTTGGAATTTGGAGGAACAATTAAAAGCACTTGACAATGATGAATTGCTTCATGCATATCGCAAAAGGTGTGAAAAAGGTGATGGAGTCATCAAGCCATTATTTACATTCAAAGGACATCTTTCAGAAGGATATGGCCTTGATTGGTGTCCAACGGACATAGGTACTTTAGCTTCTGGTGACTGCAAGGGCAATATTCATATATGGCATCTGAATAATAACAGTGGTTGGCATGTAGATCAAAGACCATATAACTCACATGCGCCACACAGTGTGGAAGATCTGCAGTGGTCTCCTAATGAAAAGCATGTACTAGCCTCATGCTCCGTTGATAAAAGGTATTTGTCATATTAATAAATGTAAATGTAATATAATTCTCGGTAAATGTTTAGATTCGGGGAGGATTCTCCGATTTCAACGACCTTCACATATGCTGTCAAGGTCATCATTCTGAAGAACATTTCCCTCTAAACTTTTCGGCGCTCGGCTTTGGTTTACGAGATATTCACAAAAAACTTTACTTAACAGTAGAACTGCCAACGGTATTAGTATTCGTTGGGGCTAGGTAAGTGCGGGGGGCGCGTAAAGCAAGGAGTCAATTCATTTTTCCGTCACCCACAGTTAACACTAGAATTACCGAGTTTAACACATACTCACATCAGTTCCAAACACATCTAGACCAAACCAATACTAATACCGTCGGTTATGAAACTGATTTCAATATATTTTGCCGAAAGTGTTTTATTAATATCTCTGAAACTAAGGCGAACCGCCAAAAAGTTTAGGGGGAAATTTGTTCAGAATGATATCCTTGACAACATATGTGAAGGTCATTGAAATCGGAGAATCCTCCCCTAATTTAAACATTTACCTAATTCTCATTAATCCTAGTTAAGTACATATGTAAAAAGTTCATAGAAAATAAGTAATAATTTATTGCATGCACATTGTGTTCCGCACCTGTGACAGTGATGGAATTTTTACAGCATTAAGATCTGGGATACAAGGGTGAGTCCACAAGCTGCCTCTATGTTAACAGCATCTGGCACCCATACTGCTGACATTAATGTTATTTCATGGAATCGTAAAGAGAATCAGTTTCTTATATCTGGAGGTGATGATGGCTTGATTTGTGTATGGGATTTACGCCAGTTTGGTCTTAATGGTTCCAGTCCGTTGGCAGTGTTTAAACAACACACTTCACCTGTTACAACAGTAGAATGGCATCCTGAGGAAGCCACTGTTTTTGCTTCCGGTGGAGCCGATGATCAGATTGCCCAGTGGGATTTATCAGTAGAAGCTGATCAATCAGAAGAAGTGGAAAATAATGAGCTAAAAGCATTGCCTCCACAATTGTTATTTATACATCAAGGTCAAACAGACATTAAAGAATTGCACTGGCACCCGCAATGCCCTGGCGTCATAATATCAACAGCACATTCAGGGTTTAACATATTTCGTACAATTAGTGTATGATGTAATGTAATATGTTTATAAAATATCCTTTATCAGCTTTCTACCTTGTAATAAAAATAATCCCAATTTTTATTTACGTCTCTTTACATCGCACCCAAACAGAATCTTTTTAAATTAGACTAAAAAAAATATACCTCTCTTACCTTAGTTTATGTATCTTTACTGCAAATGAGGGATAAATACGTTTTACAAGCACTGCTTTAATACGTCTTTTATTTTAAGTAGAAAACATAGAAGTCAAAATATTTTTTATTTCTGTATAAGTTGTAAAGATAGCAAATGTCTTATAGTCGGTCTACCATGGGGACAATTCCAAGGATTCTCCATTTGCGCCATATGTGTAACCAGATTATGCATTTCATGATTGTTAAGAGCTGTACCAATCATAACTGCGCTGCGACAAGCTCTTGATGCCAACATTTGTCTTACTCGACTAGGACGGAATATGTGATTTTCACTGTTTTCTAAACCACCACCTTCCCTAATAAGGAAAATCAGTTCTTCTATATCTTCTTGACCAAACTGCCAGTATCCACTGACCGGTATACCCGTAAGTTCTGCATGATGCCCATGCTCAGCTGAAATATTATATAAAATAAGATTTTCAGTTATATTTACATACTAACTTTACTACTCGGCTCCGCCTTCGGGTTTAGCAAGGTAAGCATGGGCGTACGGCCCCCATGCCGATTCTTGGAGTTGTTATTTTTTAAACAATGCTCCTTGCCTGAAACACCATTATGTAAAGTTTTAAATCGCTCTCCCCCGTTTAAGGATAATACGGGGGTAAACGCCCTTAACGTTATTATTTTCTTTCTCGGTTACTACTTCGATATTTAAATGAAAAAAAAACGAAAAAATTGCTACATACTAACTGTACTTTACACATTTTTCTCTAAATTGTAAATCAATTATTAAGGGTAGAAAAAAATAATTTTTTCAACACCTGCATGAAAATAGGTGTTTTTTTATGCCTACTGGGCGGGAGCAAAATGGCCAATTTCGGACATATTCGCGTTTTATACTTTTCTCCCAAGGAAACTTGAGTTTGCGAGCTGAATGAACATGGCGTTACCCTGTGGGGCCGTCCTTAAATTACGTAAGGGTAATTTTGGCAAATTCCTCCTTTCCCCATTATAAGAATTCGTAAGATTTGATATTCCAACCCTCTGCTTACGTAATATTTTTTACACTTAATTTTATCAGTTATTAATATTCTTTTAAAGGTTTATATAATTCATTTAACTCGGTTTCGATAAATTTAAACTAAAACTACTTTTTTTGGAACATTAATGATAGAATTTGTATTTATTTAAAATTAGAATAAATATTTTAATATTATTAAAATAACAATATTACGTTAGATGCTACCTGACCCCCACCCTGTAAGAAAACGTAAGAAATTCGCGACCCCCCCCCCCAAAAAGCCTTACGTAATTTAAGGATGACCCCTTTGATATGAAGAAGCAATTGATCAACTAATCGATATCGATAATGTGTGTTTATGTTGACATTACAACTGTCATAGCACCTATTTTCATTATAAAATAAAATGAGTGATTATAAGAGTGATAGAGATACGGGATACTACTACACGCCCCCCGATATAGCAGAAGCTGCAAAAGCGATTGAGGAAAATTTGCAGCCGCTGCAATCGAAAAAAAATAGAGAATATACAACAAATTTATGGAGTGGCGAGGTAACCAATTACTGGTGTCTTTATCGCAAGCAGTGCTTTTAGTTTCATTCTTTTTATTTCAATAAAAAAGCGATCGAACGTGCATATTTTTTTTGCGAATCGCTCAGCAGGCTTTCAAAAACACACCTTTCATGCAGGTGTTGAAAAAAGTATTGTGCATTGTCACGCAATGTACTATTATTTTTTGGGGGTGGTTTTTGGAAACAACCCTTTGAGTGACAGCCTCCAAAAAATCAAGACTAATGCTCTGTTATCGAATTATTATATATAAAAAGCTGCAGGTGCTCAAGCTGGTGGAACATAGTTAAATAATTTAAAGAAGATCATAATATTATAAATATGTGGGGTTTTGTGGCGGGAAAGAGTATTTGTCGCGAGCCTGAGTACGTGTCATTTAAATGTGAATGGAAGAAACGATTGCGGATCGTTTGGGAGATCGAAGTGTGAAGGTGAGGGTAGCTACGGAACATCGCGTATGCGCTTAATACGAAATTTCCCAGATCTTCAAATTATTTAACTATGTTCCACCATCTCGACCATATTAAGGTTTTTACATATAATAGTTCGATAACAGAACATTATTCTTGATTTTTTTGCAGGTTGTCATTCGAAGGATTGTTTCCAAGAACCACCCCCTAAAAATAAGTTATTTTTTTCTACCCTTAATAATTGATTTACAATTTAGAGAAAAATATGTAAAGTACAGTTAGCATGTAGCTTTATTCCGTTTTTTTTTCATTTAAATATCCAAGTAGTAACCGAGAAAGAAAATAATAACGTCATGGGGGTATATCCGTCTGAACCCTCGGAAAATGTGTACATTTTGTGGATTTTTTTACAAGTCAACGGCTTGATGAAGATTTCCCGTTTTTTCACCATATTTACATAGTATTATGAACTACTTAAAAAAAAAGTTTCAGTTAAAAAACTATTGTTTTTCGGAAGTTATGCATACATATCCAAAAGTCTCTGGATTTTAGACGGCTAAACGGTGGGCCTAAAAACTCGCGCTACGTTCAACCAATTCACTTCCAATTTTGCATGCAGGATCATAATAAGATTCCATATCGTCCAACGAGGGCTTTTTTTATTCCGATTCCCCGTTTATTATTTATAAAGAAAGAAGGTGGCCTTTTCTCTTAGAAAAATGTAACTTTACCTTTGATCTCTCACCATTTCTTTATTTTCCAAAATTTTCAAAATCAGTCCCGTTGGACGATAGCTATTGACATACTTTATAAGAAGATTTTATTGTTCCTGATCTCAGACACGACATAGAGGCTGTTTTCAGGCCCACCGTTTAGCCGTCTAAAATCGAGAGACTTTCGGATATGTATGCATAACTTCTGAAAAACAATAGCTTTTTAACTGATTTTTTTTAAGTAATTCATAATACTATGTAAATATAGTAAAAAAA
Source organism: Andrena cerasifolii (assembly GCF_050908995.1). Classification (NCBI taxonomy): domain Eukaryota; kingdom Metazoa; phylum Arthropoda; class Insecta; order Hymenoptera; family Andrenidae; genus Andrena; species Andrena cerasifolii. Next base: position 2,103,518 of record NC_135118.1, read on the forward strand.
ACGGGAAATCTTCATCAAGGCGTTGACTTGTAAAAAAATCCACAAAACGTACACATTTTCCGAGGGCTCAAACGGGTATACCTCCTTAAGGGCGTTTACCCCTGTATTACCCTTAAACGGGGGGGGGGGGGGGTGGCGATGTAAACCTTTACATAATGGTGTTTCAGGCAGGAACATTGTTTAAAAAATAACAACTCCAAGAATCGGAATGGGGGCCTTTTGCTGTGTTAGACCCTTAACCTAGAGTCTGATTTTATAAAAAAAATTTTTGTTTTTTTTTGTGAAAATGGTCACATTTATCTGAACTAGCGAGGCATAATGAGCTGAGGCACCTTTCGTGAACCCTGAGTTTATCGTTCCAACGTTTTTAGGCGACAGACAAACACACAAACGTATAGACGCTTTCTTGCTTTACATATTAAGATACGCATCACAATTCAACACCTGCTTTTCTTAAACAAAAGTCATATATAATAATTTATTATAGTTACCTTCAGGATTAATTTTAATAGAAAAACCATTGTCTTCAAATATTTTCTGATGTTCGATTAATATTGTTGTATTCAATGAAGAAAGAGTTAAAGGTTTGGGAATAATTAATTTCTGGACTTTTAACTGTGTTTCATTATGAAGTTTTTCAAAACGATATTTTTCATCTGTAGCATGTTGATCAATGATAAACAAGTCTTCTTTTAACCGAACTATTATAAAACCAAGATTAAATTGACCTATGAGCTCCATCTGCAATGTATTTTCTCGTTTAATATTTATACAATTATTTATGATATTAAATACATATTAGGACGGAGCGATACCATATAGGCAAAAATTTAAATTTGAATTTTCAGTTGGCCTAGGTGCGGAATAGTTGTTTTTTTATTAACCAAACAGAACTGTAAAAATATTGAAAATATTCATGGCTGCAGGTTCCTTTTTCTCCTAAAAATGATCATATAATCATATAATAATCATAATCATATACTCATATAATGATCATAATCATATACTCATATAATGATCATAATCATATAATTATCATAATCATATAATCATTTTTGGGAGAAAAAGGAACCTGCAGACATGAATATTTTTCCAAATTTTTTTTACAGTTGTGTTCGGTTAATCAAAAGACAACTATCCCGCATCCAGGCCAACTAAAAATTCAAATTGAAATTTTCCGCTCCGCCCTAGTACATATATTTAATATATGTAACAGTATATAAGTAATGTAACCTGAAGAAATGATTCCTTCGTTAATTCTCTTTTCAGTTCGTTTTCGGCGTCAGAATTTTGATTCGATTCCAGTTTTGCTTTATATTTTATTCTTGTATTTGTAGTCACATGCTTTGATAGCATATTCCGTTTTTCTTCAAGTTTTTGTTTTATTATTAAAATACTAATTGGCATTTCCACACTATCTAATATTTTTCTCTGATTTGTCATATCATTTTGTACATTATCACCATCACGTTCTACATTCTGCTTTTCTGTACGTTCTACATTCTGCTTTTCTATACGTTCTACATTCTGCTTTTCTGTACGTTCTACAATCTGCTTTACTGTACGTTCTACATTCTGCTTTTCTGTACGTTCTACATTCTGCTTTTCTGTACAGTCTACATTCTGCTTTTCTGTACGTTCTACATTTGATATTGTACGTAAACTTTGTAATCTTTTTGCTGGACGGTCTGCAGTTGTAGGGGAAATTGTTCTTTTTACCCCAAAATTTAATTCAGCTACAGGATTCACAGTTAAATTTCCCTGTAATCTGTCCCACTTTGTTGTTAAACTAAATTTTAATGTTGCTAATACTAGATGTTCTTGTGTACAGAAAATAGTTCTTTTATCCGGAGTCACATTGATATCAGTCCATTGTTTATTTAACTTTAAATTTAAGAAAATAAACGGATACTGTTTATTATTATACTTATGGTATACTTGATTTATTAATTTACTGACTTTTGTCAGATCACATGGCCGACCATTTATATAAAGAAATTGTCTATCGGGAGTAGAACGTCCAATGTCATGATCGCAACTACTAATATAACAGTCCCATTCAAAATCTACCTCCACATTAACTGGTAAATTGTATTCTTGCAATGTTGCCTCATCGGGAGGTTGTAATTCAAGGCTGACAAGTCCATTTGAAGACTTCTTACCAAATATCGTATTAATATTACTCAAAATATTACTGGAATTTGCAGTACTGACTACAAGATTAGGAGATTTACCCGATACTGAATTAGAACATGTTATCTTTGTATCCGTGGAAACAAGACAATAACTATATAGTACTTGAATAGTACGAGCATATTCCTTTTTTAAATTTCTTTCAAACTCTTTCGCTCTCACCGGAAGACACTTAAATATGTTTTTAACATGTAGAGTCGTTCCTACTTCTCTTGCACATGCTTCTTTCTTTTTCAGTACACCATTATGGTCAAATTCTAATTTGTAACCATGTTCGCTGGTCAAGTGTCTCGTAACGATACTTAATTCAGCTAAAGAACAAAGTGAACTAAGAGCTTCGCCACGAAAACCAAAGGTGTTCACTTCTGTTAAATCTGAGAATTCTCTGAGTTTAGATGTGTGATGCTTCAATCCTGGTTAACAGGGAATACGATATATTATTTATTGTGTAATACTGTTTCACAAGTAATGACATAAAATTTTTCTCAATAACATTATATAAAAACAAATTTTAGCCAAGTGGTCATGGTTTCTAACATTCTTACTTTATAATTTAATTTAATTGCTCTAAGGTAAATTACATAAATTATATACAGTTATATATTTATAATGTACCTAATCCTTCAAAATCCTGTTCTAAAACACCGCTTCCATTATCACTCACACTGATACATGTTTTTCCATAGTCCTTTAATTTAATATCAATGAATGTGGCTCCGCTGTCTAAACTGTTTTCTACAAGTTCCTTTAAAGCAGTTGCCAGATCTAGAACCACCTAATAAACACGTCATTTATTAAGGCCATTATAAAAGCGTCACGATTATAAACGTGATTTGTAAAAATAATTTACGAAACTAAATTGATTAAAAAATCTTAATTATTTTATTTTTATAGACATTATCCTTAATTGAAGATTATTTTATTGATAATGCCACTTGAAGAAATAGGTGCTTAACATAGCAAAAAAATTGTTTGTAATGTTCAAAAATAGAAAATACATTTTATATGATAGAATCAAATATACCATGCATAAATATGTATGCAGTATTAAGTTAAATCAAATTTATGAAAGGCATCAAAGAAATAATATAATTAATTAATACTAATTTATTTACATATTAACTTTAGATAATTCACAAAGAAATCTTGTTTGGCAAAATATAAAACGAGTAAAAGTAAATGGTCTGTTATTATTATACTTCTTGCACAAAGATAAATAATATAAAATTATACTTTTATACGCGTAAAATGTACAATATTAAAATATTAAACTAATAACATTGGTATTTAAGCCAAAGATTACAAATTATATTGTTGAAAGGTTAATCTTACTCACCTGACCGGAACAAATTTGATGAACTGTCTTCTTATTTATTGCAACAATTTTTTTGGATATTTCACTTGTTGGAATTGATTCTGTCATTTCAATATTTCATTTCTCGTAAAATGTATACAACATACACTATCCCGCTGTCACGTGTGAACACAATTTACTCATATACAAAGAGGATAAGATAGAGTGGAAGCAGGGATGGGCGGAAATACCGTACGCCCGTACAATAATTAGCGGTGGGGGAACGCCACGCATGCGCGCAATGGCGCCACGACGTCAACCAGTCAACGCCAGGTGGGAAACGAAACGGCGCCACCGTCAAGCCAATGTTGCGCGATTTGGTGGGGCTTCTTGCCGTAGGGACAGGTTCGCGGCCGTGGAGTGCTGAAGAACTCTGCTTGTGGGGATGCGCGGCATATTATCGAAGTTTCAAGGAATGGAATAAGTCTGAACTTCCGAATGGTAGGTTTAATTAGATTTAATTCGTATATTTTACAAGGGTAATATAAACTGTCTCGTCGCAAACGTCTCGAACGAAAAACAATATATAAATGCATTCTATTGGCCTCCATGCGTGTCTCTTTTATATCCCTTGGCTTTTGCACACGCCACTACTTGCACATGCGCCTTAGTTGCCCCGAAGGTCCTTGGGGTCATGGACCACCGGAGCTCTTGTCTCCAAGCAGCCGCTGTGGTTCAATCAAGACGGTGATGCTCTCCTAGCTTCGTCGGTGGTTGGTCCTTCGCGCTTCCCTCTACGTCTTTGTGGCTGCCTCTTGGCCATCTCCTCTCCACCTTCAGGATGGTGGTTGCTATTGGAGGTGGTTGATGCACGTGTCCAAAACGTGGAAGTAACGGTTGGGGGTTCCGAAAAGAGACCCGCTAATATAAACAAAGTTTTCTCCCGAGGAATTTATGGGGAAGATAACGGTTGTCGGTTTCTGTTTGAGTTACACCCCAGGCCTCTCCTGCACGTGCCACTCGAGGGTGCATTTGCACTTGACAAGGCTACATACTCGCAACTCGCAAGCATACGCAGATGTCTGTTCTCAAATCTCGCGCTGCGTCGAATCACGATATCTCTCGACGCCTTAAAGCTAACTTCACACAATCCCACATATTTAGACCAGCGGAAACCACACACCAAACCAAGCTAGCCAACACAGGCGAACGAGCGTCACCGCGAAATCGGTTGTTAACGCTGGTTGGCTACGGCCTCACTTGCCTTGGCGGTGATGACGCCGCGCGTCAACCTATCAACGCCAAGATGGGATACGAAACGGCGCCACCGTCAATCCACTGTTGCGAGTTGCGATTCTCGCTCTAGCGGCGTTCGACACAAACTTTAGAAGCGCGAAGTTCAAAACGGAACATACGAGTGTAATAGGAAAGGGAAACAAAGCGAAGTTCGCACAAGCCCGAGGGGTTTGAAAATAGTTAGAGATTCTTTAATGAGAAAACTTCAAGATTATAAATTAATCAATACCCGCTTGGAAACGGGTGTTTGAATAAATGAACTGCACTTTGATCCCTTCTCCTAGATGTAATTCCAGAGCAATGTTGTTAAACGCTTGATTCTAAAAATCAATAACTGTGAAGGAAATAGATTCACCAATGAGAATTTAGTTAGTAAATATATTATTGGCTCTTAGATTTTAAGGACATCTTGTAAAGAACAAAAGATGTAAAAGCGTTTGCGTTTGAAAGGTCACTTGAACCCCGAGAGCGATAGTGAACGGACGTGAAATTATAAACCTAGCGAAATTCTTATTTGTATTGTTTAAATTCATTGAGTTCATTAAATTTATTAATTGTTTGTGTTCAAATAGTTTCCTTACATTATTATTTTATATCTAAAAATCCGCGTCCAGGGAGCAGAACGCCTTAGCGTTCCACGGACGTTGTCCCGCGCCTGATTTCCCCACCAGAAGGCTACTAGTCCCCTAAAGCCACGCAACACCACGAAGCTGACTTCACATGCTTATCCTGCCACTACTATAAATTGTGGTACTGATAGGTAATTACCTTTGAAGCACGCGAGTATATGTAGTATTGATGAGATGTAAAAGAAAACACAAATAATGGAAATGTTATTTATTTATGCACTAATTATGCTAAATTCAAGCAATGTCGACAACCGATTCCGCGGCAACCCGTGGTTGACCTGGCTTGGCTAACTTGGTTTGGTTTAACGGTGGCGCCGTTTCGTTTCCCATCTTGGCGTTGATTGGTTGATGTCGCGGCGCCATCGCATGCATGCGTGGCGAGTAGTATAGTAAAGAGAATTCTAACCCAAATTTGAGTTTTGCGTTCAATACATGTTCAGAGTGGTACGATAGACGTTCAATACACGTTCAGCGTGGTACGATAGACGTTCAATGCACCTATGGCGCCAGTCAAAAGTAGTATGGTGTATTGAACGTCTATCGTACCACGCTGAACGTGTATTGAACGTCTATCGTACCACGCTAAACGTGTATTGAACGTCTATCGTACCACTCCGAACGTGTATTGAACGCAAAACTCAAATTTGGGTTAGAACTCTCTTTACTATACTACTTTGTTCTTCGCTATCTTCATCACAGGCCACCTGTATTTTCGCTGACCATCCTCACCTTCTATACATACTCAAATTATTCACTAACCATCCTCAGAGTGCACTTTTCATGTTCTTCGAATTCTTCTCCCTTCTTCTTTGGACACATCATTCGACTAGGTCACACCACTTTTGATCGCGTGTCGAACGTGTATTGGGCCACTTTCAACGTCTATCGTACCACTTTCAACGCCTAACGTACCACTCTGAACGTCTATCAAACGTCTATCATACGTGTATGGTACCGCTTTGATCATGAATCGTACTACTTCTACATAATAATTACAACTATCGGCTTAATCTAGCGTACATGCAGGAGGTTGGTAGTTGAGGAGGGTGAAGAAAAATTATGTATTAAAAATTGATTATATTTTATTTGTGTATTTCCCTCTGCCGTTTAGACCACCAGTTGAATATTTTATATACATTTTGCATGGCACAGTGCTTTGCGTGTCTGCCACATCGCAGAGTATTAACTACATTTAGCTTATTTAGGGATTTGATATCCTCGTAGTCAATATCCAGCGTCTCGATGATCACGTCCGCCCTCGTATTTTCATCGAGGAAATCCACGAGCCAATCGCGTTTCTGCAGCCCTTTAACGTATACGACATGGGATGTGTCATCTTCCTCGTCGATCGCCACAGCTTTCATAATTAGCTGTTTAGCCATACTGTACGGAACGTCTCCATCTTCCCAACATAGTCCATGATGTTTTGCCACCAACCACCGGATGCTCGATTTGTCGGATTTTGTAAGAAGATATTGTGGCATCGAACTCCCAAAAATATAGTGCGAGAGAATTGTTCCCTTTCGTAGGACAGCCACTTCCTTCGCGACAAATCTTCCATCGACGATGAACCCTTGCAGGTCAACGAATATTGGTACGAACATTATCGATGCAATTTAGAGGTCCGTTCGCTTCCAAGACAGACTGGAGAATGCGGTCTTTCTCGTAAAGCATCTCGATTTTCACGATGAAATTTTGGTATGATTTTGGCACAGGAAAGGGCAGGCAAGTAGCGTGGCAATTTAATTGATTTTGCGCACCACGTTTGTCAACGGATTGTATTCAACCACCCGATCGTGCAGAATCAGACAGTAGGCTGTAGTATTTGCAGGCACATTCTCTTTACACTCGAATTCTATGCGCACGTCCACGGTACCATTCTTGATCGACTCATTTTGTCGCGAGCAATCAATCACCACGAGGGGACCAATTTGCAACAATTCATCCACGGTCAATAATGCATCATTGCTACCATGTCCATAATTCGATTTATGGAATTGCGTATACATGTGATACAAGATGGCATGCTTATTCTTGTCAAAGTCCAAATTCAGGTCATCGTATGGGTATAATGCCGAGTTGAGAAAAAGTTTTACATTGGTCATTTTGCCGTCGTTGAACCGAGTAACATCTTCGGTTATCTTATGCTTTCGTTCAGTCTGTAGACCAAGGATAGTGCATCGCGGCTTCTCCAGCTGCGCAGATGCCTTCACGGCCCACGAATGCTTGGGCGTGCTCTGTAAGAAAGGATACTCGTACAGATCCCACGATTGAAAACAAATGCTCCGGTTTTGTCCACTTTCCAGAGCATGTAACAGCGATAGCTTAGTAACATCGTTTAGCGTCACGTGAGGCATCCGCCATTGCACTTTAAGTAATTCAATTTCTGGCTCCAACATCGGCGATCCTGTTGGAGAATTGTTATCGTTGCGCGATCGTATTAAAATCAATTCGTGACGCGTATTAATAATCATGCGTTTGTAGTTCTCACAAAATCCCAGCAAATATTTAAGTGGGAGGCAAAAATTGAAATGATTTTTCAATATGGGTCCATCGCATCGTTTCAAGCCCCATCCAGCATTCTCCATATTTTTGGCTTCGCCAGGTGTCAGCAATACATAGTTTTTAAGCGTGCTAGTTATTGCAACGTTTCTGTTACGATCAATCTCCACGCCATTCAGCTCGAATAAGAACGCCATGCAATTATTTCCCAACGTCACCGTTAATGCATCGTTTGGCTTATTTATCTTCAATTTTCCCTCCAGGTAGAGGAAACTTTCACACGGCAATGTGTATAAATCCTGCTGCTGTATAGGTATTCTTATCTCATCGCTGTACCCAAACGTCGTGTTGACGTAAGGGTTGTATGTGTGAGTCTCGAGCTTAACGATGCGATCATCAAACGTCGGCTTCCCTCCAATGTTTAGAATGTCAACCATTTTTTTCAACTTAAATGCGTACAATGAATCCCAATGATTTAAAAAATGCAATGTTCGCAGCAGTGAGCCTCTTCTTTTTGGCGTGATCAAAGCTGTTGCAGTTGTTGTTGTAAACAATTTCACTTGGAAGAAACGAGCCCCCGGTTCCTCCCAAGCCAATAAATACATTTCCCAGCGTGCAATTGCTCTCGACCAACGATGATGATGATGACGTTTTCGAAACTACTCCAGATGAGTCGTTTGTAACATCTATTAGACAGCAACTTCAAACATCCGAGGGACAAGAAACGTTTCGCAACCATTTCGGTCCGCTGGGACAAAAATACATGAGCGCAATCCTAAGTGGCGATAGGGATACAGCAATGGACTATGTGTATGGCGTATACTTTGGCGATAGTGGAAAGATGCTTGGGGATAAGGCTTTCAATATAGACAAGGATGGTAATATAATCATAGATGGTGTAAGGTACGGAGGAACGGCCGGTCTTTATGAACTGATTTTCAAGAGAATTCCCGATGATGCCCTCTACACCGATGCCGATAAACAAAAATACAAAAGTATACTGCTGGCGACAAACACCCACAGACGCGATCATGACGCTCAAAATCCCGTATTGGGCAATAAGGGATACAAATATAAACATGTTATTGCACCGCTACTCCCCCGTGTATCGGCTAGTAGGACAGAGAAAGGTCTAAGGACAGGGAAAGGTCTAAGGACACAGCGAGCCATGGTGGTAAACGATAACAAGATCGATTACGTTCACTGGGACCATCCCAACGAGCTCGTGGATCGCTTGCGTTTGCTGGAAGCGTCGCGTCAGGCTGGTAACAACTCTCATGATCCTGAAAGTCTATCGATTATCGAGGAACTCCGCGAGGTAGGCCTCATTATAAATTAAACCGCACGCCGATCATGTGCACTGTATGCGTCGAGATGCCGATCAACAAATTTGGGGTATCGCTCGAGAAGAGTGGAGCAGCTACAATGAACTATTACAAATGGAGCGGTATACTTCGAAATTACATGCGAGATAACGCTCTTTGCGTGACCGGTGCCGACTTTGATGCAAAATCACGCAGGATACGACGCGTAGCTCAGCCGGTGGCCGACACAGATGCCGTCAATAAACTATACGTGGAAAAGAGCATTAAACTTTTGAGAGAGCAGCAGGAAGAATTAGAGAGGAAGCTGGCCGTGTTTCAAAGAGATATGCTGACGTTGCAAAACAGTGTTCATAAGATATCGCAGGCGTTGAATTCTATCCCGCAGCAGCGCTGCGAAGGAGAATCATGCGAGACGATTGAACTTGTCCAGAATTTCCTCGGACCGATGGGGGCACATAATGCACGTACACGATAATTATCGCATCATTCGCGTCAAAGACACCTCTGCGATCAAACATGCAGCCATTATCGGAATCGAAGAGTAAAGAAGAAGAAAACCATAGCCACAAGAAACGACTACTCGTTGAGGAACTGCACGCTCCAGCTCGAAGACATTTCCCTTGGAGGAGACTAAAAGTGGCGCTGAGGTGACTAAAGCGTTGAGACAGATATTTAGAGATCGATATCCGAAAAATTTGCAAATCGATCAAGGAAAAGAATTTTACAACACCGATGTGCAGAAACTCTTGACAAAGCATGACATTAATCATTATTCAACGTATTCGGTGATGAAGGCCTCCGTCGTAGAACTTTTCAATCGAACTTTGAAGAACAATATGTGGAAAATGTTTACGCTCAATGGAACCTATAGATGGACCGATTCGCTACCGCGTCTTCTCGCAGAGTACAACGCGCGAAAACATAGAAGCATGAGAATGCGTCCTTGCGATGTTACCCCTGCGATCGCCACATGGTTCAATAAATACAATGTTATACATATGTGAACAATTTATTTAACATTTTGCTGCAAGCGACGTCGATAATATCATTCAAAGGCACATGCCAACAGTTCGCAATCAACAAGAGATTTATCGATGAATCGCAATTTAATACAATTTCGCGAGACTGAGTCAGCCTTATCTTCAACATTTTTTGTGAATGAAATCTACTTTTTTTTTGTTATGGGCAATACGTCAACGTGGCCTTCGAAAGCGGTAGCTATTTCCTCGATAATGAAATGCGAATCGTGACCGGATAAATTATGGAAAACTATAGGGATGTAAAACGCTTTTTTATAATTTAAATTGCACTCCGAATGTGCTGGACCTCTAAACCGTCCGGATAGGTGACAATGATCGCGAACTCGTACATCTTCAGCCTTGAATGGTTCTTCGCAAATATGACAGTGTGTTGCATCGCGAAATGTCGTCCATTGTTCGGGAGTTAAATCAAGCATGGGAACATTACTGACCAAAATGGGTTTGGCGAAGTTTGCAAAATTTTCCAGGTCGTTGACGAACCATGAAACACAATCCGCGTCGCGGCGACATCGATACGTCAACAGTGATGTATCGTACAAGCAATGCATATAATATGCAATGCTGTGCACTTTATGGTGTTGATACGCGCGCAATTTACTATCTATTTCACCCATTCGGTGATTGTCCTCTGTTTTTTCAATGATGCACTCGAGATCGGCGTACACCACGAAGGGGAGCCGCTCCTTCATACAGTGGTTGCTGAATTTGAGCAGATTGTTTCCTTCGCTGGGCAACAGGATGGCGCAATCATTCATTTGCCGGCAGTCCAGCGAATGGGCCTCCAACTTCTCGACAGATCCAAAGTAGTGCATGCATCTGCAAAAAATAAAAAAAAATTTATTTAATTTTTTTTCAAGGATATTTTTTCAACTTTTCATAAGTTTATATACATACCGATCGCAGATGAATTTTTTTTCTTTGTGTCTGCTCAACTGTGCACCCACCAGCCGGGATAAGTCCTTGATCAGCAAAAAGTGCCCTACATCGCCGTGCTCATGATTCGGCGTGTAGAGCAGATTGACGTGTCGATCCCTCTTTTGGCTGGTGAGGCGCAGCGGAAAGACCGTCGATCCTTTCTCCATCCCGAAGGTGTACTCGTTCACGGAGATGCCGTTCTGCCGCTCAAACTTCCCAAGCTGCTCCAGGGACATTGGAATCTCAATGCCCTGGAGATTTAGCACGGATGCATAGTTGGGGTATGAACTTGAGCGATCAACGTGTATTTCGGCTGGATGGAGAGCTGCGACCACTGCCCACGCGAAACATGCATTGTCCGGGGATTGCACACTAATCGTCGCCTTCTTCAGCGACAATTTCCGCGGCAACTTGTGGTGACACCCGGTACGCAGCGGATTGTACTTATTAACATTGGCGGTTAGGTTGAGAATCCTCGTCAATGCCCATCCGCTGTCGCGTTCCTGGAACTCTTCCAGCGATGCCAGGGTGGGTTCGATGACGCATCGCTGGTACCACTCTTGCAGATCGGATGTGCCGTAGAGTTCGCAGTTGTTTTCAAACCTCATTACAGTAATCTGGGGTGTGAGTGGTAAACCGATCATAAAAGCGGAGCGCGCGGCTCGCTTACTTGGGCCGGGAAATTCCGAATAGCTCTTTTTGACGTTAATTTGAAAGAGACCATCCTAAAATTTTCGAAGCTCGGGCATCACTGCTGTCGTGGAATGCGTTCGTGAGGCGCTGTTGCCATTTTACCTGTTCGCACGAGCGCAGGTTGCAAGATTAAATGATAACCCTGTATGTAGCCTATGTAATCGGAAAGCGTACCTCGACCACCGGCTGGCCAAGGACGGAGAGACGGCTAGAGGACAACCCATTGAAGAAGCTTGAAGGATGTCATCGCTTTGATTGGACGAAAGGACGTGAGGAGCAACTTCAAAGGATGCTCCGGAGTCAGAGGAGTAGGGTGCTCAGAGGGCACAAGCGAGGAGCGACTTTGTAGATGTGGCAGATCGAACTTGTTAACAGAACAGTCAACGTCGAGCTATTAATTAAAATCAAAACATAGAATTTATTCAGAAGTGTTTCATTCTATTTTCTCCCATCATCGAAATTCCCGCGCAAACTCGTGAGCTGAGTGCTTCAGCGCTCCACGGGCACTGATCCGCCGTCTAGTTTAAAATCCCCACGGAATCACGCAACAATACAAACTCATAGATGTTCATAGAGAAATAATAGTAACCAATATAGTAAATCCTCATTATAGCCATGTTTTTACCATACGTAGTACGCCCGATGACTATCCCCACCATTTCTTGCAATCTTTTGGTCGAGAGTGTGAAAACCCAAGAACTAGCGAGAGGGAACGAAAGAGTCGACGGCAACTTCGTGTCAACTGTTTCGTTCCCTCTCGCTCGCTTTTGGGTTTTCTCACTCGCGGCATTGCCCACACGGAATAGTGACCGCAACGCGTCATCCGCCCGCCGCCAGCCCTGTTCGTCGGGTTTAATACGAGAGTTTACTGTAGTCAGCGTTGGACGGAAATGCCGTACGCTGTAAGCTATTTAGCGGTGGGGGAACGCCACGCATGCGTGCGATGGCGCCGCGACGTCGACCAGTAGTTAGTCATCGTCGACAACCGATTCTGCGGCGACGCTGGTTGGCCTGGCTTAGCTTGGCTTAGCTTGACAGTGGCGCCGTTTTGTTTCCTACCTTGACGTTGATTGGTTATTCCCCCTTCGCGAAATAGCCACCATGTAATTTCCAACGTACTTTACCATGCTTACAGACAGCCGTGGCTGACGCAGGCGCAGTTCATGCATATATTACCACCGCTCCTATAGGTGTTTCCCCATCCATCAGTGCAGCCGAATCTCTGCGACCTCTGCACGCAGCTGTGTTACTTGTGAAAATTTAAGTGAAATAATGTATAATAATAAAGCTAACCTCATAATTTGGTTTCTCAGCGCCAAGTATTTTTAATAAAATATTTGTATTGTATTAAAATATTGGTATTGAAATATTTATTTCTATAAAAATATATCTGCTTAATATTATTATCTCCTTTGTTTCTTCCAATCATGAATCTTTTATTCAATTTAAATCCGATTGTTTGTACAAATAGTCGTTATAATTGGCGCAACTTTGTATATCATTAGTTTTGTAAAGCTAAATATAGCACATTAATAATTTTACAACAGTTTTTTTTGTTCGCCTGCGCGCGCGCGTATACTTGGCGCACTTTTTATACCTTTTTTTAAAACAGGTAATTTTGTGAGGATAAAGCTAACCTCATAAACTCCTCTCTATAAATCAGCAATTGGTTAGACGAATGGGTGAAGGAGATTTGGTAAGTTTAATTATGAGATACTGTGTTGAATAAACAAAAGTACATGGTGTATTTATTGGAGAAAATTAAATATTCGGTAAGGCAGAATTTGAAGAAGTCATGGCATCCGTCAACAATGAAAAATATAGAGAAAGTATGGAAAGCAGAACAAAAGCAGAATCAAGAAAGGAAAAAGATAGCAGAACTGAAGAAAGAAATAGAAATGGAGAAAGATAGGGAGGATATGAAAAAGTATGCAATAGAACAAGGCGTGATAGAGAAAAAGGATGACAAAAAATTGGATTGAATGTACAAAGGGCCAAATAAGTTGGTTAACAGAGAAGACTATTTACTTGGGCGGCTAATTGATAAATCTTTTGAACAAATGGATCAAATAAAAAAGGATACAGAATTAAATCATGCACCTAGGAATCATGTTGAACATGATACTTATATTATAATCTTTGCATACACATTCAGCATTATAACCTATAATATCTAACAATCAATATGCATTTCGGCTTCATACATGACATATAATTTCAGAATGTATTCCACCATCTTTACGTTTCTTTTCTGGTAACAAAAAAGTAGACTTAGCAAGAAATTAAATTAAATTAAACATCTGTGGTGTTTGAGAGTTTTAGCGCAATTATTTGCGTCACCGAGGCGAGGTGATCAGTTGATGGAAAGAGAGTGTGTGGTGGAGAGAATGCGTGAGAGAGAGAATGCGTACAGCGATGCGTTGCCACGGTTGCCAGAAAAACGGTGATCGCGATTCGCGAGGAGCGTGACGAACAAACAGTTACACGTACGGCGTGATAGACGACACATCAGTTTCCTTTGTTATTCACTTCTTGTATTATATTCTTTTAATAAATATCTTTTATTTTATCTTACACATCTTTAATTTTCAACAAAAATATACTTCCGAAATAGCTTACATAATGAACAACCTAAATAACACTGCCACACATTGTTAAAAAGTTATACTCAATCTAACATCTGGGGTCTGTGAGACCCCACCTGACCAACGCTGGGTTAATATCTGTCATTAACGAATTTTGTTTTTTCATTGATAATTAGCAATTATTTCTTGTTCAGTTGAAGCAACAATCGAAAAAAAAGCAAAAGCGAGAAAAAACAGAGAAAAAGGAAGAAACATAAACAGAACCTAGATAGCGACGACGAAACACAATTAGATATGCTGCTGGCCGTAAAGTACAAGCAGCTTAAAGACAAAATCAATGATAAGGATTTAATAAAGTCAATGAAGAAATCTAAAGATAAATGAAAGAAGAAATCAAGAAAAGAGAGCGATAGTTTCAGTAGCGAATCAGCAAGCAGCAACCAAGAAAGCTAAAGCGAAGAAGATACAGAGAAACGTAAAAAGAAACATAGAAGTAAAAGGAGAAAATGATGAAATTGTGACGTAGCGACGTCACGCGTCGCGCAAGCGTGCTCCGTACGCACAATAGGTATAGTGCGCGCTGCGGCCGCTCGACGGCCGCCGGCCCCGCGTTCGTCTCGCTGGCGAAGATAAGCGGCGACAAGTGTATAAAGGCCGCCGCGAACACAATCGAGACTCTCCATTCCGTACACCCAGAGGCCTAACCAGCTAACTGACCGTACAACAGAGAAGCATTGGCATCCCGAAGTGTGCCAGAATCGGCCATCGCCATTATTGCGCTGTTACCAGCTTCTTCCTGATATACACCGAGAGTAATTTTTCGTAGTTTACCAACGCTACCGTGGAACCTCTGCGGCTTTAAACTCAGAGACCACATTGCACCAGGTCGTCTCTTTACAACTGCCAATTGGGTGCGCCGAAATCGACCGCTCATGGGCAGTTGCCCTACTCCGCTATCCCTACTTCCCGCAGACCTCGTTGAAGCCGTCGCCGCCGCGAGTCGCCAGGACGCCGCCGAGACACCCGAACCGACCGTCGCGACCGAACCCGGTAACTCCTCCGCGAACCCGCGCTCGATGAGAACATTGGACGCGCACCTGTAAACACCGTACCAATAAAAGGATTTTTACCCGCCACCACTCTTATTCATTCGTCGAACCCTGACACCCGACTGAGTCGGCATCATATCCCTTCTTCGTCCCACCGACAACCGCCTCGCAACCAGAGACGGTTACAAAATTCAGAAACATAAGAAAGAAGAATATACAGATAAAGCTAAGAGAAGAGAATACAAAAAGCAATGGGTATCTGATAAACATACCAGGGATCATAGTTCGAGCAGAGAAAGGAGCGATTCTTCGATTCATGGAAAGCAAAGCAGAATAGATAGAAGAGATACATACAAGAATAGAGACAAAGATTTTTGTCCCAGAACTCCTCAAGCCAGACAAAACGATTCTCCTAGAAGCAGATGCAATAACAGAAACCCTTCGAACAGATTATATCATAAAGACACAGTCTATTCTAAATCATTTTCCGATGTTATCCAAGGACAACATAAAGAACAAGACCGAAGTAGAGATAAGTGGAAAAAGAAACATCTTACGGAAGAAGAGAAAGAGAAATGTAGGAGAGAAATGATAGCAAACGCATCATGAAGAGACACAGAACGAGAAAGGAATGTAAAAAGGTACCGTGAAGAGGAAAAGAAGGAATCAGACCCTTGCAAAATGTACAATCAAGACTTCATTAGCAAGCAGCTGGCAACAGCTGCAGAAGTAGGCACTGTTGCCGCCAGAATGAAAGCTTATATGAATAACATGCAGCGATCTGGACGAGCGATGGATACGAATTTCCCAAAAAAGTGATTTCCAACCATGTAATTAGATTTGTACAGTTGTACAAAAAAATTACGGGCCGGGAAATTCCGAATAGCTCTTTGCGACGTTAATTTGAAAGAGGCCATTTCAAAATTTTCGAAGCTCGGGCATCACTGCTGTCCAGCGGTCGCTGGCAGCTCTTCAAACGCCGGGACGCTGTTGCCATTTTACCTGTTCGCGCGAGCGCGGGTTGCAAGATTAAATGATGATTCTGTATAGTACAATACTATGAATTTTGAGTATTCGAAAATAAATTTTTTAATATCTGTTTGCGTACGCTGTCAACATTTAAAGACATATAAGTCTCTATGCAGAATTACAATTAAAACACTTCTTTTTTCACTTCTCTTTCATTAAAGAGATATACATAACATTCAGCAAAAATTTAACAATATATTTCTATAAATATAGCTTTGTTTACCAGCTATTCAAACCATTGATTCCTCTTTCGTGGAAACTAATTTACATTACTATGTGATCTTGCATGTATCCCTATTTTCAATTGCATCATTGAGGTCATGAATAGTTGCAAAACATCCACCAGTGAGTACATTGTTAACAACAGCCCTAGCAAGATATCCTGTTGTTAAGGAGTAATCTGCAGAGAAAAATGATGACTGATCGACAGATTTCCCCAGATTATGATCCTAAAAGAATAAATTGTTTTATTTATATATAGCTAATTTAGCTATGATATACACATAGTACGTAGTACATACCTTACAGTACATCAAAACAGCGTCTTCAACAAGTATATTAAGGTTCAGTTGTTTCTGGAAACTTAATTCTGGATTTCGAAGTAAAATTGTTGATACTATTGTAAGTAACTGCAAGAAATATAAAATATTATAAAATCTAATTTTCATTGGAAGAAATTCTGGCAATGAATGAAATTAAAAAGGGAAATAATTCGTTGAATAAACGAATATTTCAAACAAACACCTCTACAATAATTTGACGATATTCTGGTGAATGTATGTGGTGAAGCAAAGATTCCACGAGCAAAGCAAATGTAAGTTCCGAACGGGTCATGTTAGAAAGAGTGGGATGTTGAGGCAACTCTCGTCCATTAACGCAGATGCCACCTGGGCAACGCATCAGCACTTCCCAGACATGATTATAAAAATGTGCAGGCACTCTGCATAGACAACCTTCGATTTTTCTGCGTCCTAAAACTGTAAGTCTGTTACAAAACAAATGGCATATTATTAATTAATATAAAATTCACGTCACTAAATACTCAATGAACAAATTGGAGATTATACGTACTTTTCGCTATTAGCCCAATCTTTAACCGTTAGTACTTGTATGAGAAATCGACGAATTTCAAACGGACTATAATTCTCAATTGGTTTAGGGTTTTCAACAAATATCTCTAAGTAAAGCTTTATTGCTTCTAACACCCATCTGTGGATAAAAGAACGTTTAGAAATAAGTATTTCCTTTCTAAGAGCATTACAAAAAAATGATGGTGATATGATCATCGGTATACATATAATTATTATATACCCAATACGAATTTTCAATATTCCTTTAAACATTTCTGGATTTCTTCCGATAAGTCTGCCACAGTATAATAAAACTTCTTGCTGAAGCACAGCTTGTACCACGTTATGTGGTTGAATAGTAGAATACATGACTGATTGAATTTCTGTCGGTGTCATTGGTTTGTCAAACACTGTTTCTTCTTGTCCAATTACTCCAACCGTTATCTAACAATGACCAGGAATAACAACCTCAGAGTTAGTGACCAATTATAAATATGTATTCTGGTAACTACATGTTCAATTACTAATCACCTGTTTTCTTTTAACAAGAACGCCTGTTATAAAAGGGCTGATGCTGTCCACTGTGTGATTTAATAAACTGCTGCAGTAACGGACAACCATCCAATATCTGAGGCAGCCTGCTTGTTGGTATAATGATCTTAAGTGATCGCCAACTAAAATGAATCAATCCGTAAAGCAAATGAACAACAATGTATCGTAACATAAGCACTTATGTTACTTTTAGGGCTAGACTACACATACGACAGTTGCGCGGAAATCCTGTGACAGTCGGCCCGACATTACGACTCAACTGTTTTGTCGCTGTGTGCGTGCAGACAACCGACATTCTATCGTTGCTAATCTTTCTTCTGGAGGGATTGCGAGTCTCATTTGTGTGTTTTGATAAGTAATATAGGGCCTCAATAAGCTCAAAAGTTCGTCGTAACTTTGTACGCTCATTCTAAAATAAGCAAAGAATTTCTCGGGATATTTTTGTTAATGTTTCAAACATAGTATACAATTTTCCTTTTTGAAGTCCTTCACTGTATAATGGATGAATCCAGTATCTCCGTTTTATTTTTTCTTCCTTATGATTTTAAGTCGAATAGCATGCGCACAAAACGCGGCTAGAGAAACGTAACCCATGTCTACTTCTCTTCAACGTCACAGACCTACTGCTTTTCAGAACGACAGAAAGACACTTTTGTCGTTTGTGTGTCCACACCCATATACAATGCATTGACCACCGACAGTCGTTCGATTTAAAAATCCAAAGCAGTCGCAGGTGCCCGCCGACTGCGCGACTGATCGTTGTCCTGTCGTCTCTGTGTGCGCGTCTCCATATGTTACGTAGGCCCTGGCATAAACGACACGACTGTCGTACGACTTACAGTCGTATGTGTAGCCTAGCCCTTAAATGTGCAAAGTAATACCTGTTATTCCATTAATTTCATAATTAATACCCTCTCGTTGCAACAAAATACCGTAAAGTTGGCACAGAGCATATAGACTTTTATTACTACGAATTTCACTTAATATATTATACAGTGGTTCTTTCGAATACTTCTGTAACGTGAATTGGTAAGATAAATGAAGTATGAAATTGCTTACTCCAAGGATACTTACAGAATAATCTTTTATGTTTTCTGCGTATGTTAGGGCCCTAGGTACATCTGTGAGACTTTGATATCCGATATAATCATGTTGTAACTGTCTAAACTGTGTAAGTTCAAGATCTGTTTCTATGGTATTCATAAAATCCAGATGTTCTGTATAACATACAAAGATACTCATAGTATTTAGGAGTACAATGGGAATGAGAAGTAATAAATATTATTTACCAATACACGAAGACGAAATAAGATTCTGCAATCGTCCAATTCGTACTTTTGTCTTATCGCAATAGCCTTTTTTTAACATTGCAAACAGATCAAGCATTTGTTTGAATTGCGGATCCCTAAAGTACGAATACATTTTATTCATTTATACATGACGCGCATATATATTCATTCGACTAATGTTAAATTTTAATAAACACCTCATATGTTCTTCTCGTATTAGAAGACACACGGTAGGTCTACCCGATAGTCGCCAGTATTTACCAACAAACTGAAGCTCAGTTTTAATATCATCAATTAATAGAGCCATGTCTCTGTACAAATAAAATTCAGATACCTCGAATATCAGAGGATAACAGAGCACCGTCATGCCACATACTCTATAAACCTACAAAGAATGATTTTCAATTCTCCCTTAAAATTCTTATTTTGTGCACAGAAGCAGCATACCTTGCTTGTACCCAAAGATCCAATCGGTCTAGCTGGTCGACCTTGTAGGTTCAATTTGCTATTCACTCCTAATTTCTCGTAAACTTTCACTAATTGCGTAGACGACAGTATCTGTACTGGCTCTACCTCGTGCGGAGTTTGTGTTTGTATACCGTATGTTGCCATCATAGCTTGCAATCGCATAGACTCAGCAATAAGAACGATTTGTACTACAAGATCAGTATGAGTACCCTGATATACAGAAACGTTTTAAATAGATTAATCATGCATTTGTTACAGCATAATAATAAGAATGTTGCTAAAACTATTAGAGACATTCCATGCGAACTCGGACAGATTTCGGAGTAAGTTTTCGTAGATTGCTGAAATTTGAATATTTTGTAGTCTTTAGTGATACTTAAACGTACCTCAAAGGATTTTTCTAAATTTTGAAAAATATCGAAAAAAATGTGCTGTTTGAAGTTAAGTGCTAACTTTTTTTTCAATACATTATAGCTATGGAAGTAGTAAACGGATAGAGATGAGCTTTACTGTGCTTATAGAGAAGACATTGAAGTTTCAAGAAAAAATTATTTCAAATTTTTTTTATAAATTAAAAAAAAAATTTTAACCATTTTTGTGCAATTATATTAAACAAATGCAGGTTTTTAACATCGGACGCGATTATAAAAATCTGAAAAAGAGAATATAATTTTATCACCCCCCTTGATGGACAAATTTTCAAAAATATGGGCATTTTAAAATTGGCCCTGCCAAAATTGCCGAAAGTTGACGCTGCGTCGCCCAGCACTGCGGTACTCGCAGCGGCCAAGCGGCTACACCTGATATTTTTATATAGGATTCTCGAAAATGGTAAGTATTTGAAAAAAAAACTGAAAGAGAAAAACTCTTACTGTTTTCTATATCTAACATAATGCGGTATCTCAATTTTTGGTGTTTGCGATATTTTCCTTGAAACGAGGGTGACTTTTAGTTTTTTAAATGGAATGCTATACATTTGATTACCCAATATGAAAGCGACTGTCAAGACAAATTCAACCATATGGTCCACTATGACCTTCAAGGCCACACAAGGTTAGGAATCAAAGGAAGAAATTCAATCTACTAGATAGATAGTGCAATATATTTACTTCATTCCTGACCTTGTGTGGCCTTGAAGGTCATAGTGTACCATATGGTTGAATTTGTCTTGACTAATCAAAGCATTTTCCATTTAAAAAAAAACTAAAAGTCACCCTCGTTTCAAGTAAAATATCGCGAACACCAAAAATTGAGATACCGTATTATGTTGGATATAAAAAGCAGTAAGAGTTTTCCTCCTTCAGTTTTTTTTCTAATACTTACCATTTGCGAGAATCCGGTATAAGAATATCAGGTACAGCCACTTGGCCGCTGCGAGTACCGCACGGCGCGATCAATCAAGCCGGTGCTGGACAACGCAGCGTCAACTTTCGGCATTTTTTACAGGGCCAATGTTAAAATGTCCATATTTTTAAAAATTTATCCATCAAGGAGAAGGATAGAACTATCTTCAAACAGCTGTAAAATCGACATTTCTCAACATTTTTAAAAGGCATGAGGTACGTTTAAATATCACTAAAGACTACAAAATATTCAAATTTCAGGAATCTACGAAAACTTACTCCGAAATCTGTCCGAGTTTGCATGGAATGTCCCATTAAAGATAGGTATATTCAATGGCAATTATCCTTCTTCCTTAATGCGCTAAGAAATACAAAACCAGAGATACTGAGAAGAATCTTCGCAAAAAGCGATCATGTATAAAGGTAAGGTACATAGTTGCAACAGGCATCATAAATAAAAAAAGAGCGGAACAAAGCATGCCTCCATCCAAGCTTCATGCATCATTGTGCTATTAATAAGCTACAAATACGTATATACTACACAGTAGATAATGGACGAATCTAACTGACTCAAATACTACGATCAAATTTACACAAAATATACCGTATCTGCTAGGCATGTATGTATTGTCATGTAGTTTGAAAGTTTACGATACGTATATATGTGTATATTAAGCGATAAGTGCAAATTTATCAATCTAACTCTCAAACAGTATAATAAAATCAATGCAGAATGTACTAGCCACACACACACGCGCGCGCGCCCACGCATATAGTGTCATTTACTTACAATACTGGGTTTAGCCTGTATGGGACAAACATATGTAAAATAATTTATACAAATGATTAATTCAGCAGAAATAAGAGAAATGCGTTCCTACTTACTTGAAAAGCTGAATACCTTCCAGCTTTCCTCGGTCTGTTGTACGAAGGCAGATACCGTCTAA
This sequence comes from Andrena cerasifolii, assembly GCF_050908995.1. Lineage (NCBI taxonomy): Eukaryota > Metazoa > Arthropoda > Insecta > Hymenoptera > Andrenidae > Andrena > Andrena cerasifolii. Next base: position 2,125,737 of record NC_135118.1, read on the forward strand.
TGGGATCCAATTCATTAATGTGCAACAGACCAGCAGTAAGTAATTGCGCAATTATAAACATAGCTTGGTTCCACAAATACATGGGAGCAGGTTCGGTATCCATAGAACCTTTTCGACCTCTTCCTTCGTTGCTTGCTAATCTATGAATACTACCAGGATCATTCCTTTCCGCATCCAAGCTCTCCTCAGGCACATAGTAACACATAGGTATTACAGGATCTATTTAATTACAAAAAGTATAATAGCGTTTGACACGATCTACGAAAACGTGCTTAAGTTCAATTTCCATTAATATACCTCCGTTGATATCTTTGTGTATTCGTTCTTTCAGCAAATTCTGATACTCTTCTACTTGTTCTGGTATGGTTTTAAAAACACCATCTATGATCATAAAAATGTAAAATAGCGGCCACTCGCACTCGATGTTATCAAATTCCTATAACAAAAAAATATTTACGTTCTCTATGCGGTGGAAATTGATTATTGCTACAGAGAAATGCTAGAGAAAACACGATTGAACGTGACGAGATTTGGTTTAAGTGAAATTTCAAAAATAACATACTAACAATCGAATACATCAGAGACCTTGATTTCACCAGATTTGTAATAACGGCGATCTGTGGTTTCCAACACTGTTTTATATCCATCCCTTCCAAATCTCTTGAAGCCATAATTGCCTCTTAATCTTCTTACAATATTTGCCTTTGTCTCGTTGTACAATACTTCTTCGTGGGTGGCGAATGCAGGAAAGGATACCGTTGGCAGTAAAGCTGCATCTACACTCTGTATACGGATAATATATTTGTAATTTTAACGGTGGCAAGAATTTTTTTATAAGCACAAAGTATTTCTGTATAAATATACATTCTGTACCTTAGAACTGGATTCTCTGGGAAGCATTGTTTCGAAAATACTACGATTACGATTATGAGCATCGATATCGACGTATATGACTGACCAGGAAGCACCCTTTTCTCCAAACAAGTTACACCCGTTGATAGCTTCAAGAGCACTTTTAGCTATACCAATTGAACTAGCATGTATTTCAGGTGTACCATCGTTGTACCGACTACCACGTTCCCACATGCCATAATCTGGCGTACGGTATGCTCTTTCCACATAATATACAAGATTCTGTACAAACGCCACTTCATCTTGAGTGTATATAATTTGTAAACCGGAAGATATCATTTGTACCAGAAATATCAAATAAAGTGAAACGATGTCGATCTATAAGAAGCAGATAGTTAGTACCTGTAGCAGTAATAAGGATGCTCTTATGAGGCTTATTCCATATAAATGTATAAGATGCGTAATCATATTTTATTATGTACTATAATTACTTGCAAGTGGTCGTACTTAGCATCGTTAAAAACCTCATCACCAGTATCTAAATGAAATTTACAATGCAGCGCAAATCTGTTGCACTGATTACGTTTAAATAACTCTATTCTACAAGACTGTTTTACCCAACATTCTAAAATTCCACGCATACATTTTACGGTAGATTGGCCAAGCTCGTAAGACTTCCCACGGTCATCATCTATCCGTCTAGCAAAACAATTTTATATACAATACTATATACCATACTAATTAATAATAGGCGGCAAATTTTTATTTATCCAATCACCTATATGCTTGGTACAAGCTCCATATAGCAGCAGCGCAGTAAATACTTTCTCGTATACTTCCCACTACCGTATCACTCGAAATTTGTGGAAACAAACCAGTTATGCAACTTTGGTAACGTAACAGTTGCCTTTTAACTAGAAAACGTATATAAGATATGTCTCTTATAACCTTACGGAATTCACCTTAACCCCTCGTTGACACTCTGGGTGTGAGCACCCCATAAGCTGATTTTGACGCTCTCCACCTTCTATATGTAAAATAAATACCTTTTTCCCAAAATCGACTTACAAACTATTTTTTCTCTGAAAATATTATATCTGAACAATAACTCTGTAGATTTTTAACTTCTAATATTGGAATTTGTAGAAGTTACAATTTTTTGAAGATTTTCTTCGTGTTTTCTCGACACATGGTAATCTAGATTTTTTCACAGAAACTGTGATGAAATTTCAGTCAAGAAACTATTCAAATACATTCCAGAGACCTTAAAATTAACCCATGATTTTTTTCATAACGATTGGATTCTTCAGATAAGAATGGCAGTTGTTCAAAAAATGTTCTGGGTGTGAGCCACCCAGGTATGTGAAAGTTGATCGAAAAAAAGAGGTGTGTCAACGAAGAGTTAATACGCTAAAAATCAAAGTTTTCCCATACCAATTCCATAATAAATATCAAGCTGTCGGACAGTGTCTTCATAATTTGAGATTTTAAGGAACATGTCAATGTCCAAATCGATAATGCTTCCTTGTCGTACATTCCTAATTGGAGGAAATCTATAAAATTGAATAACAGAAATATCCTTATAAATTACCAGCGTCTAGAGTACACAGTTTGGAATTGAAAGCATTGAAATTTTAAACCTTTTTATGTTTGTGGGTGGTGGGTTAACAGACGTCATTTTATCGGCAACAGTTCAGTTCAGATTCTCCTTTGAATTGGTCCAATTATTCGGCGATAAATAATCATACGACAAAGATTATTTCCGTGACTGTTAGCGAGACCAATAACATTTTTCCCCTTGCAAGAAACTGCAGCCGCGGCACAGGCGAAGCAATAAATTTCTAATATGTATGTTAGACCTGTCGGTACGGTACGAAATAAACGCGTTCGAAGGTGGTGACTGAAATAGTAAAAATTCTTTTCTTCGGCAATCATACATGTATATGCATATATTAACCTTCGCTGCTCACCTTCTGACAATCGTTTTACTTCTACCGTACCTAAATCGACTATGCACAATTGGCACAGAATAGTCCGCATCTGCTATCTCAGGTTTATAATTAGAAACAAAACATCTGCTTCTAACGGCGTTATTCTCTATCCATTTTAAATTTCCTAGAAGCGAGAGTTTGTAATTTCTTCGTTTAACGATTAATACAATTTGTTTCGAAATTTTCTAGTTACATACACGCCGTTGAAACTTGAAATAAACAACAGCAACATGCTGATAGCGTGTCGTAGTCGAATTTTCGCGGTAATCGTTTTTTTCTGAATTTTCTTGGTAAACATATCACCGCATATCACGTGCGCATGTACGTACATGCGGGCAACTCATTTAAAATTTCGCGCCAAAATATGTTTTTAATAGTGAATTCGGTATCTCCCAGTGACTCTGCGCTTGTCCAGAAAATTACTTGGATTGGTTGTTTCTGATAGAGACGAAGATAGCTCTATAAGAATCAACCAATCCAAGTCGTTGTCTGACACGAGGACAGAGTCAGTGCGAGACTTACGGCCGATTTCTTGACCTTCAGTAATCTTCCAGTTAGAGTTACGTTCCACACATGGACACAGGAAAATAGGGACGGAGCATGGACACAGGAATATAGGGACGGAAGAATAGTTGCGACTTTAGGCAAGGGGAGTGATACGTATTTGAGGGCCGGGGGGAGGGGGAGAGCACCTACATCTGCCTGCATTTGATTGGTTGCATTCTACGCATGCTCCGTACCGCTAATTATGAAAAAGTGTTTGCTACAGATTAGTACATACTCACGTCTAATTGTAAGTATTTACTAACGAAGTGATTATTTACGAATATAAATTGTAAAAATAATGAAAATTGAAGAGAAATCTGCATCTATAATTATTAAAATATATGAGGTGAATACGCACTGCATACCACACTATGAGAAACGCTTCAAATATGGCTGCCACTATCCCTGCTTGCGACGCGACAAACGTTCATTATTACACATCACTGCGCTTGTGCGAAGCAGCAGCCAATAGAAAGAAGGCATATGTTACCTCGTCGCCCTTCCCGCAAGGATATCACCCCCGCAACTATTCCCCCGTCCCTATATTCCTATGTCCAAGGTTCCACATAACTGCCACATGATAGCATCCAACTGGTCGACGAGTGCCACATGATAGCATCCAATTGGTCATTCACTGACCGGGACTTTAGTCGGAGGTGGAGAAAGCGGGCATTATAGAGCATATGAAGCTACGAGTCAAAATGAAGCAAAGATAACGGGCAAAAGTGACGTCACTTGTGGGCAAATGATAATTCAAAATGGTGGATTCTGCTGCATACTTAGAGCATATATACATGGAGGTCTCATGCCTATGGCTCCTGTGGATGCAGTTGCCGACCAACATCGTGCAAGAGGGAAAGCATCGTGCGAATTGGTGCGAGAGAGTGAAGTATAGTGAGATAATCGAGCGTAATGCGCATGCGCCGATATCGTCCGAGAGAGAAAGACATAAATATGTCCGTAAAACCTGCAACAATATTTTTCCACACGTTTCGACCATCCATAGATGGTATGCAATGATCGATGGTCGACCAGGATTTACAAAAAAAAGTATTCGAAGCTTTAAAATGTCAAGTTCTTAAACAACAAAGTCAAATATTTTGCAATTTAATGATGAAAGCATGCACCGCGTATCAATTCAAACCTGTGCAGCAAATTGCACGATATCGGCGCATGCGCATTACGATCGATTGTTCGTCTATACTTCTCTCGCTCGCACGATGTTTTTCTCTCTCGCACCATGTTGGCGACAGTTTCAAGCTTTCAATGAGACCTCCATGTGTATATGCTGTAAGGCCGCATGCCATATATACAAGTGAGGATATATCATTTTTTGTGAATAATTTTTTAATAATTATTAACAAAGGTTCAAACACGTTGTATAAAGAATTGCAAAGACAATGATTAAATCGCATTTTCGGAAATATTTATACATCGCCATATCTTCCATCATTACTTTGCCCACATGTGACGTCACGTATTTAGATGATTTATAGCGAATTCGGTACTACCTACCACTTGACTCTGCCCTGGTGCCAGAAATTTACTTGGATTGGTTGTTTCTGATAGAAACGAAGATAGCTCTATAAGAATAAACCAATCCAAGTCATTTTTTGGCACCAGTGTAGAGTCAGTGCGAATTACCGAATTCGCTATTAATCTTTGCGTCAAGGCAGCATTGAGCTATAAGAATACCTGGAGAGAGTACATAGCAATGGCGGCCGGTCCGAGAAAGAGGAAAGTAACGGGTGAACCTATCTCTGCCTTACAACAGGCTATGGATGTATAGTGCATGTGAGTGAAGTTATCTGCGCACACAAAATACATACATAACACAGATAGTACAGAGTGAGAGGGATAATAGGAAGAAGAAGGATAGGTTCACCCGTGATATTCTATTTCCCTCGGACCGCTGTCGCCTCTACTTCTTCCCGCTGCTGTTCTCTCTCCAGGTATTCTTTAGTGTGTTGCGCGATTCTGTGGGGATTTCTAAATACTCCGTGCCCGTGGAGCGCTGAAGCATTCAGCTCACTAGTTGCGCGGGAATTTCAAAGATGGAATGAAAATAAAGTGAAACCCTTCTGAATACTTTCTATGTTTGGATTTTTAATGAGTTGCTAGACGTTGACTGTTCTGCTAACAAGTTCGATCTGTCATTTCTACAAAGTTGCTCCTCGCTTGTGCCCTCCGAGCGCCCTACTCCTCTTACTCCGGGGTATCCTTCGAAGTTCCTCCTCAGGTCCTTTCGTCCAATCAAAACGGTGATGTCCTTCAAGTTTCGTCAGTGGGTTGTCCTCTAGCCCTCTCTCCGTCCTTGGCCCTTCCTTCGCGCTTCCCTCCACTTTCGGCTTGTGGCCGAGGCACGCTTTCCGATTACATAGTTTACATAGACTACATGCATATCTAGGCACGCAGATGTGGAAGGAAAAGTTAAGCTATCTACTATCTTCGCCTGGCCTAACTGTAGTTTTGAAAGTTCTTGAATGCAATCCCAGGCTCTCGTACGCCCTCTGAGTTCAGGTATTAGCTACTAATATTGTACGAGCACGTTCGAAAAAACTGGCAAGGAAAACCCTCGAGAAGCACAACGCATTTTACGCGTATATGAGTCCTAGCAATAAACTCTTCCTCGTCCTCCGTTTCAATCTCGCTTAAAACCTTCCAGATGTGCTGCTCGCTTCGAACCCGCATGCCTACAATAAATCTTTTTGCTACAAAGGATTTTGAATTGCGCTCTACATCCAACCTCGATATCTCTATGTCTTATAGCTAACTTCACGCAATCACACATATTTACACCAGCGGAAACCGCAACAAGTGATTCTGTAGGGAGTGATCAGAACAACGTGTATCGTCGCTGATTGGTTGCCGCGATTTGGAGCAAAAGCGGAAGTAGGCAGAGAAAGAAACTGTAAAAAAGAAAGAGACAGAAATACTGACAGAAAGAGATAGATAAACGTTTAGGTTATGTTATTTCCGGTTTTGCTCCAAAATGGCTGCGGTTATACCGATCATTCCCTAGAGAATCACTAGTATTCTTATTGGGCAATGTTGCAGGGCCGGCTGGGAATTCTGACTGTTTGAGGGAATTTCAATGTAGCCCGGTGTCCGTGGAACCCAAAAGGGTTCTGCTCGCGAATCGTGCGAAGTTGATTGAACAAGACAATTTCTAATGAATAACTTTGAACGAAATACAGATTATTGAACTGAACTAAATTTAATTATTGTATATTAACCAGAACTATTAAGAAACGAACAAAGATATTTAAAGATTGATCAAAGGTTGGGCTTTATTATAACACGCCTGTGCTTTTACAATGTCGGTGATGAATTACGAGGCGAAGAAACAGGCTTCTTCGTACGTTCGTTCCTTTTTTTTAAATCAATACATTGTTTTCGACCGATAAGGAAGGAGACGAAGACAAATTTCAAATGTAATAAACTTCATCCTTAACTCTTTAAAGTTCGAAATTCGCGCTCCAAGAGCTTGCGCTAAACGCCGCTAGAGCGAGAATCGCAACTCGCAACAGAAATAATGTGAGAGCGCCATGTAATCGGGTCAATCGCGTTACAGGACAGGTGTCACCCAAGTATTGAAACAGTGCAATAATGTTTTTGTCATTAAATAGTCTGTTAAATTTTACAAAATCGATCATCACACAGTCGAAATTCCTAATACTGCCAATTACATGAGGCAGTGTTGCGACTCCCGTCTAGCAGCGTGTAGTATAAGCTTCAGAAGCGCGAAGTTCGAATCGGATCACACGACTGTAATAGGAAAGGGAGACAAGGTGAAGTTCGCGCAAGCCTGAGGTGTTTGAAAATAGTTAGAAATTCTTTTAATGAGGGGACTTCAAGATTATAAACTAATCGATACCCACTTGGAAACGGGTGTTTGAATAAATGAATCTCACCTTCCTCCCTTCACCTAGGTGTGTAATTACAGCGCAATGTGGTAAAACGCTCGGTTTTGCAAAAATCGATAACCGAAAGAAATCGGATCGACGAATAGGAATTTAGCTAATAAATCTGTAAATTTGCGATTGGCTCTTAGAATCTAAGACATTTTTGTAATTAACAAAAGGTGGAAAAGCGATGAATTTTTAGAAAGCGTTACTTGAGCCTGAAAAGCCATCACGAGTAGTCGTATAAATAAAAGTTCTGTTCAGATTGAAATTGTGTTTAAAATCGTTTATTTTCTTCCATTACAGTTACAAATTTACTAAGTTCAAGTAGTTTCATTTCGTTCTTATTACTATTTTCATCATATTTACCATTCAAAAAATCTGCGTCCAAGGAGCAGAGTACCTAAGCACTCCACGGGCGTCGACCCTCGTCGAATTCCCTACCAAGAATCCAGAGGACCCAAACGGCCACGCAACAGCAGCTAATCCGATTATACTGCTTTTATTTTCGCCACCAGATTGCGTGGCGGAAATAAGAAAATGCCAATAGCTCAATGCAAGGCAGTTATCTGGAGCCGTGTCTATAAGTATATATGGTCTAAGGTCCAATCCGTTTTCTCGCGAAGCATTTTTAGGATGCATTGCGGAACGCGCATGACCGCCGTGACAGAAAATCAAGTCAGTTCAATTCAGTTCCGCGAGCAGACTGCGAGAGGGACTGCAAGGGGCCGTGCTTCACTGTGCCTGTCCCGTTCGAAACTGCAGAGTGTCCTGCTTGTATATGATGGCGTCCGCGAAGAGAAAGCAAGACGAGAAGAATTTGAAAATATTACGCGAGCTGGTCTCGCAGCCCGGTAACAAAGAATGTTTCGACTGCCATCAGCGAGGCCCGACTTACGTCAACATGACAATCGGTTCGTTCGTCTGTACCTCTTGTTCTGGTATGCTGTAAGTACCTCGTTGCTTGTAAGAAGCCAATAAAGTGTAACGACAGCCGTCTTCGTGGCCCGAAGTGACGTAACAATTATCTTATTCGTCGTTACTCGCGATACAAGCAAAACGGATGGCGCGTTTTCCTTCCACGGTTGTCTGGCGCCCAAAGGTGGCTCGGTATTAACATTGGCCGAACGTCAACGTTTCGGACACATCATACCAGTTATCCAGCTATTAATAAAAGATAATATATTGCCTTTCGTACGTGCGACGAACAGCTTGGTTTTTCCGAAGGCACGTGCACCGAACGCGCTTTACATTCATTGGCGTGAAAAATTTATGAATCATTCTTGAAGGCTCGAGCTCGGAGCCAGGAAGTTAATGCACTATCAGCATCAATGCTCCTTCTTTGTGCGTAGTTCTTGTTATCAATGGTCAAAATGTTTCACACGCGCGCAGCGGGAAAAATCAGTATTTATCTTGCGATGTTTGTAGAATAATTAGTCCAGTTGCAACATAACGGCGCATAATCATTATGAAAGATAATTCTGCGCAGGAATTGTACGACAATCCGTGAATAAATGTTAAAAGTAAATGTTTTTGAATATCGGATTATTTATCAATTTAATTAATGCTTCTTATGATTAATCCTGAAATCCAACACTGTTCAGTATGTAACGGAGCCGTACGGCATAATACAAGAGACTTTACAAGATTTTAACGTCGATACTTTTTTCATTGTCAATTGGAATTGTAAAAGACTTATTTGGCAATAAATGAAAGACTATATATATGTATATATATTTGTTAATGGATTTTGTTAATGTTTAATCTCTGTTGATTAATTTCCTAATGGTCTGGAGATCTCGAGTGTTACCAGACGTGGTGTTTAAAATCTATTGTCTTAATAGATTTCTTTTCACAAATCGGATAATGCTTTTCGGAACAGAGACATAAACATTTGCGTAAACGGGTGCATTTAAAATTACAGACGGGGCTTGACACCGCCGCATAGAGTGAAATCTATTTCTATGGCAACGTTTACACAAGAGGAAATAGATTTTATAAAGGAACGTGGTAACGAATACTGCAGGAGAATATGGCTAGGTTTGATGAATCCAAATTCCTCTCAAACGTTAGACCCAAAAGACGAACAAGAAATGAAGGATCTAATGAGCGCAAAGTACGAGCTTAAGAGATACTATTTGGATCCGTCCGTGGCAAATCAAAACTCCACTCAAAAGTCGCGATTGCAGAATCAAACCAACATTCCAAGGGTTCCACATTCTGGGACATCCACTCTATCTCCTATATCGGCACAGAAAGCGAACAATTCTGAGTCGGTTAATTCTAATAACTTTTCAACAGATTTTGTAGCTGATTTCAGCAAAGTTCCTGATCCATTTCTTACTACCATAACGCCTACGAACAAACTCAGTCAACCAATTGTACCTCAACCATTCTTTGCTAACTTTGACAACAATCCTGTTTTTAATAGTCAAAAAGGTAGGCAAGCAAATCGGCAAATTGTTCTACCCATTTTATTTGTACAGATTAATACGATATGATTTTAATAATCGTTTATAATTTTACGCCACGTTTAGACGTTGACTCATCGAGCCTATTCAATCAAACTGCGGGGGATTCTACTAACGCAATGAATGCAAATGGAACTTATATGCCTCCATCGGAAGATCGTTATGCGGCACTGAAAGACTTAGACTCATTAATGAAACAAACACAGCTGAAAGATGATACCGCAGCGACGCCATTAAATACGTCTACCTGGAATGCTAATAACGGTGCGTATGCAATTTGTTGGAAAGTTGGCTTGCAGAGCTATTAGAAAATTATTTTACTGATTATCATTTTCTATATCATCAGTTTCGAATTCGATTTGGAGCGTTGGAAATCAAACTACTCGTGTAATCTCAAATCCTTTCGCAAGCGGTGACTTATGGCGACCATCGGCCAATGTAGTCAATAATAATACACAATCGATCGACACTTCTCTATGTAATCCTATTAATCCATTTAAACCAGTCCAGTTTCCTATGAATAATGGTAAGTTTCTCTTTCAACGATACGAAATGCTATGAATTGGAAATTAAGAATATTAAACATCGCGTTTAATGTTTCAGATCCACAGTGGGTGGGCATCGGGCCATCGAGTAACACAGATGTAATTCAATTTAGTCAATTAATGACGAACAAAATGTGGCAACCGACTCTTCCAGCATATCATGCAAATCCTTTCATGGTATAGTGTCCCTCCCCAATGTTCTTCTCTTAACCCCTTGGCTTACCGTTTAAATTCCGACCGCCGGTACCAAATCGGCACCAGCGGTAAACCACGCGCGGAGCCATTTCACGGTTCGGCTCAGCGTCCGAAGTTGTCAGTCGCACATGTCTTAGCCCCGTTACGTAGTTGCAACAAAGTAAATACATGTGTATGCGGCCAGGAATAACTGAGATGAAAAGACATCGGCGAAAAGTTGAGTGGTAGTAGCTACTAACCACGAGCCTGACCCTTGGTGGTTACGTTTCGCCCGATCGACGTACCACGGGGCTCACCCGTTTTTTCCATCTTTGGCACGGTCGAAATACCACGAGTCTCACTCGATGTTGTAAGCCAAGGGGTTAAACATTATGCATATCAAGGGAAATACTTTCATTCAAACATACACAAATTATTTCAGGTCGGTTCTGGCGTGAGCAACATGACAAGAAATTCGAACAACCCTTTTTTATGATCGAGTAAGCATAAGGTTTTAACGGAGTTACGAACAAATAATGCAGACCTAAAATATGTTTAGATTAGGGCAATTGTTTATAATACGTGACCTTATTGGCAATTAGTGCCATTAACTTTTATCCCCAGGAGCACCAATCTCTTACTCGTATAACTAAAA